>NW_021637742.1:0-64601 GCF_004799145.2 Neltuma alba
GTCATTACATCTTGTGTACTGGACTTCCTTAATCTTCACCCTTGGCTCTTGTTCTTAAGTGTCCTGAAATAAAAAGAAATGGTTTGAGGTATCGATTGTCCCAGAAATCAATTAAATCCAATTAATCAAACAAATATGACAATTTTACCCTCAAATAACACTAACTCGGAACAAAGACCCTCAATCTTAATTAAGCATAAATATTATTAAAATGAGCCAAAGAGTGTAACAAAAATATAGAAATGCCATCAAATAGTATAAACAATTTGAGCTCAATCATTGCTCTATTTCTTTTTCAATTCATGGCTATGTGTGTTTGAAATATTAAGAATATGAATGTGACATTTAACGCTTGAAAGAAAGTATGTGATACATGCATAAAAGGTAATATTTGCTATTGAGATTCTCCTTAATCTCACCCTCCCTTAGCCAACCATAATAGGTGTAAGAGCATGGGTAAAGGAATCAAGAAGCGAAGGCAAGGAAAAGAATTTAAGAATTGTATTGTATTACATTGTATAGTTTGTATGCCAATGTATATATGAGCATGCCTCTTAATGTATGTGATAATAAATAATGACAATGGCATGTATAATTGGCTATGATGCTATATGGAAATGGTTAATGTGTGGATGGAATGGTATTATGCGAGGAAATAATTAATTATGATTTATTAATGCAAGTAAAAGGGATAGGTTATCCCTAATTGAGTCATGAAATGTTGGTAGAGTAGAAATAAAGTAAATGATTGAATCTGCTTGTGAAATTTGGTATGATTAAAATGCACATCCTGAGCTTTAAAATAAGTAGTAGATCACTTAAATTGGATGTATGTGCTAAGAGTTATGAATACTCAAATTTAGGCTAGAGAAATTAAAAAACATTATTTTCACCAAATGAACAGTAAAATTCCCCGAATAAACTATACTAATTGGCAATAAGGCCAGGCTAGGTTTATATTTTTTCCCTATAGAGAATTCAAAGAAATTTAAATATAATTTTGAACCATCTCAATACGATTTTTATAGAATTAGTTATGAATTTTGAATTTGGATCAGTAATCAGAAATTTAGATAGTGAACAGTAACCGGGAGAACAAACTGTAAATTTTCAATTCACGGGCTTGTTTTGTGATCCGCTTGAACTGTAAGCTTACAAATGTGTACTTTGAGGGGTTAAAGGAAGGATGTCAATCAATCAACAAGCCAACAATATAATAAAACAAATACAAGATAAATTTGAAGAACTATATTATAATAAAACAAAAGTAATAATTCAATCTCAAACCAATTCAATGAATAAAGATTCTTAAAACTAAAATTTTTGAATCTAAAACAAGAGTACAAATGATATCTATTTGTCATGAAATTTTAAACAACACTTTATTATCAATCAAAGTTCATAACAAAAAAAAATTTAGCCAAAACACTTAACAGATTATTTATTGGTAAATTCTCAAGTTATTACAAAAATTTGACAAAAACTTGAAATAAAATATCAAAAAATTATTAAAAAATTAAAAACTTAAGAACTAATTAACTTTGGGCATTTAAACATGTTTCTAATGCTGTATGTATAGGAAGTAATTGACGTTTTCTAACTCCAAATGTCACTAACCAGCCCCTTAAGCACATAAAATACACAAAATAAACAATGCAAGACATCTAAAATGTAAAACCAATCAACTTATTTGAAATACAACTGATTTCTATCATCAACACATCTAAGACACTAAGAAAAAAAATGAAAAGAATGAATGAAGAGGAAATCACTCAGTGGGAGAAGATTAAAACGTGAGAAGAGGCGACAATCCACGGTGGAAGATGGCAGAAGACAGCTAAAATCAACCACGACGCAAATAGAGGACCAAACACGGGGAAAAATAGTGGGGATTTGCCAATATTGCAGTTTGGGTGGTAGGACAAGAGAATGGCCACGATGCTTTGGACTATGAAACTATGAAAAGGAAAACACATGATAGGGTTATGTTTAAAACTTTCCACGGTGGTTATCTTAATAACCGCCATGGAAAGTTGAACGTCATGCCTTTTATTTACAAAAATACCACAACCTTTTTTTCACTGCATTTTTCTTTTTAACAGCCATTTTTCCACGATGTTATATGCCTTTTTTGTAGTAGTGAATTCTATCCAAACATTAATCAAACATGTCATTTTAAGCTCATATTTAAGGTTTCTATCCTTCCCTAACCCTTTCTCAACTTAACCAAAATTATGGCAGCATGATAGCCTAGGATTTTTCCATGAATCCTTAGCCAAAACAACCCTTAAACATAACTAAAATGAAGTTTGAACATACCTTAATGAATCCTTGATTGAAGCTTGATGATTTCCTCGACTCTTGTATGGTTTTAGGTCTTGTTTTGCTTGAAATTTTGGTGCAGCAGAGTGCCACACCTAACTTTTAGACTACAACTTATCTCAATTGGAACCATTTGGAATTACTTCTTATGGCCTTAAGTTAGAAAATTTTAAAATTTAAAATTTTATAAATTCAGGTTACTATTCATTGGAACCCTCACTAAGGCCAAATTTTGAAAAATCCTAACTAATTCTAAAAAAATCAAAATAAGGTGATTTCAAGTTCTATTTATAGCACTCAAAATGATCTTTAGAGGAAAAATACTCACTGGTATCCAAACATCACCAATTAATCCTAGAATTCATGCAAAGTAGTACTATTGATATGGTTATTTTTTAATTTTTCAAAATTTATGCCTAACATTGGTTAGGCATAACTTTTTGTACAAAAATCCAAATTTAATGAAATACTACTTTTTTTGAAGCTAAAAATATGATCTATGAGCTTGCCAAATTTTAGCTCAAATTCCAACCAATTGCACAGAATTTTATTGGTACCAAAATGAGGTATTTGTAGGATTATTTTATCCCTTTTTCATGCATTTCCTTGGTTTATTCTCCTCTTTTAACCTCATATGATCATTCCATGCACATATCACAATTCAAACTTGATTCTTTAACCAATATTCACATGCATATCAACTTGGGTAATTAATATAATAATCTCACATAATTCACAACAATTCATAACAATTACAAAACATTGTTCCAAGGGGCAAAATAATCAACTATCTCCCAAGATGATCTCTTTTCCTTTCTTCTTGCTTGGTCTAACCCCTGGTTTGTGAATATTTGAACATAAAATAATGAGATTTTATAAAAATCTCAGTAGTAATAAATCATAAATGTCATGCTATCCATGCTATGTAAACATGTGACATGTTATCATGAAACTAGCATAAACATACATAAGCTTTTGCAAGCTTTCATTGCCATGAAAACAGAGCCACATATCAAGCCATTAATCATTCCACATAACATAATGTCAAGGCATATTTGACATAGCATTTCACACATAATCACATGCTTTGCTCAATCACATCATGGCAACATAAATTAAATAACGCATACACATTTAAACAAGCAAGAAAGCATTCAAATTATGAGTTTAATGCTACCTCTTAATTAACTATATAATTCGGCCTCTTCCAAGATTTGATTCTCCTCTTTCTTTTCTTGCACAATGCCTATCAATCCAAGCATAAACACATTGCATATTACCAATAATTCTAACATAAATACTTTTACTCAAGAATAAACTCATTTAAACCCCTCTTTCCTTGATTTTTGACATAATTATTTCATCTTTGTTTCAACCAATTTCGGTCATTCCTATACAATTTTTCACGTAGAATCCTGATGCAGCCCTGTCGTTAGACTATTAAATAAAACTAAGCTAAATGCAATATAGTAGCACTAACCTAGATGTCGATCTCTTGAGGAACCTATGAATGTCTTGGTAATCTATCACAAATATCAATTTAACCAAGTATGATGCATGAAGTGTTTGTATAACCAGTGACTATATCAAAACCTAAAGTAAAACTATCTAACCTCTTTGTAATTTTTGTATTTACTGAATGAAGTAAATGCAATGTATGAATTATCCTTGATGGTCAAGTCCACCAATCATCCTAGTTCCTCTCTTGATTTAGTTTCAATTCCTTTATTAGACTTGGTTTTGTGAAGACCTTCTACAAATAATGAATTCAATGAGCTAGAACCCTAAATACTTAATATAGATTATGTTTTTCAAAAGGTATTTTACCCTCTTAATTAACAATGTTAGCACCCTAACTGGCCAATCAAGAGATTCAAATACTTGAGAGGAAAGAATCAATATAACAGAAGGAAATATCAATTCAATTAATCAATTAAAGTGCATAATACAATCCAAATTTCAGTCTCAATGTAAAACAACCGAATTACACTCTTTATAATCACAAATCACATATCTAAACCATAGAAACTACAACCTATGAATGTAGAGAGTGAAATTAAGAATAAGGTAAAACAAACTCCCAATTATAGCTCTAGGAACTTAGATTGGCTTCATTGAGCAACAAGGAATGATGATCTAGCCTCTTATGACTGAAATCACAGCTTCACCAAGCTCATGGCCATAGCAGCAACGATCTGAAGGGAAATAAAGGAGAATAATCGGTGGAAAATAGAAGAAATGGAGTAGAAATGATGAATTGATGGTACAGAATGGTAGGGAGGTGAAAAGAGACAAAGTGGGAGGGTTCTGGACGAAGAAAAAACAAAGCCAAAATGGAACAAATTGCTGAATCCCCAAACTAGCACGTGTTCTGGAATTAAATCTGGAGATTTCACATATTCATCATGACTAATGAATCTGTTGGTCACGACTAACTCAAAATGACGCCGTATAAATAAGTGACCATGTCTCCTTCATGACGAACCTTCGTCGCAGCTAAAACCATATTTAGTCACAGCGAAGTGAGGCAGAACCTTCTTCCAATGTTCCTTTGACCCTTTAATCACCTACAATATTCAAATTAAGCTCATAGTCGTCTATTCTAGGGTATGTAGGATACACAAGAGTCAATGAATGAAATAAACTCAAGGATTAACATATAAAAGCATACAATTGACTCTTATACCCTTGATGCACAATAACCTCTATCTTAACCCAAATTACACAATTACAAACCACAAAAGCATAAGTTTGGAATAGGGAAAGATGTATAAAATATGAGACTTGTCAAATCCAAAAATCAAATCAGATTTAATAAAATCATACTCCTTCCCCTCAACTTGGTTTGGTCGAATAATAGGGTTTTAGGTTTCAAAATTTTCATTTTTGATTCCAATGATTTTAAACACTTTTTCTTGGTGTTTCCCTACACAAAACACCTTTTAAACTTTGGTTTTCTTCTAAAATTCAATCCAAACATTAATTAAACATGCTATTTCAATCTCATATTCATGGTTTCTATCATTCCCTAAACCATTCTTGACCTGACCAAAAATTAGCATCATGACAGCTTAGGTTTTGTCATGAAATTTCAACCAAAACAACCCTTAAATCTAACCAAAAGCAAGCTTAGACATATCTTAATGGATCCTTGCTTAAAACTTGATGATTTTTCCTTAATTTAGAAGGTTTTAGGTGCTGTTTGAGGGTAAACTTTTAGTTGGATAGAATTTCCCCTCTTTTGTCAATTTTTGGCCAAATTATGTACATTATAGGGGTATTTATAGATCTCATAATCTAACCTTAACCCCCTCTAAATGGCCTTATTTTCTGCTACCTAAGAGGACTTGCATCCCTCTTCTGATCCCTTAAATTTTAGCTCATACTAAGTGTCCTTTTTTCTTAATTTTTCATTAGTGATGCTACCTGTACCATTTTCTAACTCAACACGTCTGCTACTATATTGGCTTTCCCTAGATGATACTTTATTTGGTAGTCATAGTCCTTAAGTAGCTCCATCCATCTCTCGGTCTCATATTCAGTTCTTTCTCATCCTACAAGTATCTGAGATTTTTATGATCAAAATACAACTCAGTAGTTGCTTCATACAGGTAATATGTCACACCTTACTTTTTGACCACATTATAACTCAATTAGAACTATTTGGAATCATTTCTTACGGCCTTAAGTTAGTAAAATTCAAATTTTAAAATTTTATAAATTCAGGTTACTATTCATTATAACCCTAACTAAGGCCAAACTTTGAAAAATCACAACTAATTCTAGGAAAATCAAAATGAGGTGGTTCCAAGTTCTATTTAAAGTGCTTAATATTTTCGTTAGAGAAAAAAATACTCACTGGTACCCAAACTTTACCAATCAGTCCCAAATACTGTTCATATGATCATTTTTCAATTTTCCAGAATTTATACCTAACTTTGGATAGGCATAACTTTTTGTACAAACCTCCAAATTTAATGAAACACAGCTTGTTTTAAAGTTAAAAATATGATCTATAAGACTACCAAATTTCAGCTTAAATGTCAACTAATTGCATAGGATTTCTTTGGTGCCAAATTGAGGTATTTTTAGGGTTATTTTATCTCTTTTTCATGCATTTTCTTGGTTATTCTCCTTTTCTAACCTCATACGACCATTCTATACACATACTACATGCTTAAACATGATTCCATAATTAAATGTTCACATGAATATTACTTTTGGTCATCAATACAAGTATCCAACATAGTCCACCATAATTCATATATAATTACAAAATGTTCATAAAGAGGCATTAAACATAGTTATCTCTCAAGATAACCTCCTTTCCTTTATCCTTGCTTGATCCAACCCCTAGTTGGTAAATATTTGAAAATAAAGGAATGAGATTTTATAGAAATCTCAGTATCAATGAATTATAATTATCATGCTAATCATGCTATGTAAAAATGTGACATGTTATCATGAAACTAGCATAAACATGCACAAGCTTTTGCAAGCTTTTGTTGCTATGGAAAAAGAGCCATATATCAAGCCATTAATCATTCGACATTACATAATGCCAAGGCATATTTGACATAGCATTTAACACACAATCACATGCTTTGCTCAATCACATCATGACAACATAAATCAAATAACACATACACATTTAAACAAGCAAGAAAGTGTTCAAATTATGAGTTCAATACTACTTCTTGATAAACTATAAAATTCATCCTCTTCCCAGATGGTCCTTTGTTTTTTTTTTCATAATACCTATCAATCCAAGCATAAACACATTCCATATTACAAGTACTTCAAGCATAAACACCATTGCTTAACAATAAACTCATTTAATCCCCTTTTTTCTTGATTTTTGACGTAATTATTTCCTTTTTGTTTCAATCAATCCCTTGGGCCATTCCTATGCAAATTTTCATGTAGAATTCAAATATCAAATAAGATTTTACAAAATCACAGTCCTTCTACTTTAACTTGGTTTGGTCGAATAGTAGGGCCTCAGATTCCAAAATTTTTATTTTTGATTCTAATGATTTTAAACATTTTTCCTTGGTGTTTACCTACATAAAAATACCTTTTAAACTCATTGGAACTATTAAATCACATTGAAACAATCTCTAACATCAAGAATTTGAGTTGGCCACATAGGGTGAATAAAACCCTAACTTTGGTTTTCTTCTAAAACTCAATCCAAACATCAATTAAACATGCTATTCCAAGCTCATATTCATGGTTTCTATCCTTCCCTAGTGCTTTTGCAGTGTGATAAAAAATGGACAACATAAAAACTTAGGATTTGTCATGAAATTTAACCAAAATAGCCCTTAAAATCTAATCAAAATCAAGCTTAAACATACCTTAATGGATCCTTGCTTGAGGCTTGTTGGTTTTCCTTTGATTTGTAATGTTTTAGGTGCCGTTTAAGGGTAAGATTTTAGTTGGAAAAAATTTCCCCTCTTTTGTCATTTTTTGGCTGAATTATATATATTATGGGGTATTTATAGAGCTCATAATCTGACCTTAACCCGCTCCAAATGGCCCCATTTTCTGCCACGTAAGAGGACATATGTCCCTCTTCTTATCCCATACATTTAAGCTCATGCCAAGTATGGCCCTTACATAGTGGGTAAAATATTTTTAGGCTTTCTTTGCCCAAAATGAAGCCCAAAACTGATTAGAAAAGAACAGGAAGTGTGGCCTAATCACACTTATCAATTTCTAACCAAAAGCATTATATCGATTACTATTTCCCAAAATAGTTCAAAGCCTCCAAAAATTTATTTCTCTCTATCAAAAGTTTTCTTTTAATATGGGAAAGCCCCCTAAAAATTTTCAGAATTTATCTCAACCTCTAATTATTTATTTTGATTTTTTTTGAAAGCGGGCTTTACCGATGAGATTTCAGTAATAAATATTGTAAAATTAATTCTTGCACTTTCAAGGCTTGAAAATAATTCTATAAACTTGGATAAATCCTTAAATTATTTTTTCATATTTTTCTCAAAATTATTGAGCCTCTACATATTTAAAATAAATATTTCGGGCTAAATTTTTACTGCTTTTCTCGAAAAACCTTTATTTTCAGAAAGTTTTGTAATAAGTTATTTTCATACTATTTCCACCTCCAGGGCTTCAACTAAGATTCCAAAACCTCTAATTTAGCTTTTTACCATTTTTTGGGAATTTTCTCAAATTTTTCTATTTTGTCCTTCTTGGACCAATAATTTCAAAAATATCAGTCCGGACCCTGTCAAAATTTTATGTCATGCTTGGCTTTGTCAGCCAGTCTACTTTTCTTATTAGCTCTTGACTTAATTTTTTATTCCCGTTATCAGGGTTAAATTTTGTAGGATGTGACATAACCCCTCCAAATTTTTAAAGTACAAACGATTGTTGCCAACTCAAGGCGATATGTGGAGTAGTTCTCCTCATGCGTCTTAAGTTGTTGTGAGGCATAAGCAACCACCCGACCTAAATTAACACACATCCCAATCCTTGCTTACTTGCATTCATATACACTACATATGATAGTGCAGGATCGAGAATAATCAGCACAGGAGTAGAGGTCAGCCTTTGCTTTAACTCCTAAAAGCTAGCCTCACACTTTGTATACCATAAGAACAGTTAGTTCATCCTTGTGAGCTTGGTCAGCAGAAGGGGAATCTTGGAAAAATCCTAAATAAATCTTCTATAATAACCTGCCAGTCCGAGAAAGCTTCGGACTTCTATCACCGGTTTAGGTTGTTCCAATTTAGTATTATTACACCTTACTTCTAGTACAGTTTAGAATTTATTCTGAGGCATTTTAGATCACATTGGATGGTCTTGGGCTCAAAAATATAAAAAAAACACTGATTTTCAGATTTTTACTGTTCATGTGGTAAAAATCCAATTTTCTGGTCCAACTTCGAAAAATTATAACTTAATCAAGAAAAGCCAAAATGGAGTGGTTCAAAATTCTATAGAAAGCTCTTTGAATGATCTTTCAAGAAAAAATAATCTTGTAAACCAATTCCATTTGAAAAGGTGTCAGGTTTTTGTGGAAGTCACCTCTGTCCTTTTGGTAAAAACTCTTTTTTCAGATTCTAGATCTTAACTTTGAAAATCATTATAAATGGTGTAGTTGGCCATTTTTAACGTGCTACCTATCAAAGTAAAGCTTAGAATGTGATCTACATCCATACCAGATTTCATGATTTAATGCATTCGGTAACTTAATAAAAATATGGCTCAAAATTGGCATCTTGCTTAGGGTTACAGCATCAAGCATATATACTTATACATGACCAAACATAATTGTTTCATCATAGTTCATCGCCATTTTTATCCTTGGATTTGCAGCCTCTATTTTGATGATTCAGCCCCTAAAATGTTAGGTTACATATGAGGGATGAGATTTCAATGAAATCCCAGTAACAAGATCAATTAACCAAAACATCAACATGCATCATTATAAAGCATTTCAACATTAGCTATCATAGGAGAATTAATCTTCTTATAAATAGGCAATCTCAACATGCAAGGCTGATTGAGCTCAAATTATTCTTATCTTTTTATTACATTATCCATGGTTTTGTTGCATTTTCTGGCTCTTTTGGCTATAATTGAGCTTATTTTAGATCAAGAGTCCTTGCATTGAGTTAATGTCTTTTGAGGGTAAAATCATCATAATTAGTTATTAATTGTATTCAATTAATTTCTAGGACAATTGATGCCTTAAATTATTGCTTTTCAGTGTAGGACACCTGAGATTGGAGCCAAGGTTGAAGACTCAAGGCACAAAGAGCAAAAAGAGAAGCCTCTGCCATGGTTCGCCGCGGCACACTTCTGCCTTCACTGCGGTGAACGTCTCCTTTCAAGAATGAAACTCTCTGCCATGGTTCACCGTGGTGAACCTACCTTTTGCCGTGGTGAACCCCTCATATCAGTACAATCAGACCCAACCATTTCGAGAAAATTTGACTTGCCCACTTCCATGAACCGACCCAGACACGTCATATTTGGGTTAGAAACCTTATTTTCGGTATGAATGAGGTCAGACATGTATTATTCAGCCACCATCCACGTTTTTCTCTTTATCTTCTCTCATCTCTCCCACGAGAACCCTGATCCCTCACCTTCCACTGTCATCTTCATCCATGGGCAACACTGAGTCAATTTCAATGGAGATGTTTCTGCATACCATGAGTGGCTAGGCTTCCTCCAGCTCTTGAAGATGGATGATTGGCATAAGTTCTAAGAGCTTAAAAGGGGAGTTTTAGTTTCATCTTAGTTTAGCTATGTATTTATGAATTCTTAGGTCTAGGATTTGTAAAATCTTAGTGAAAGACTTTGATTGATATGTAATCATTAGTTGATGATTCATATTTGTAGTTGGATTGGTTAATGTTGGATTTCATGCTTCAATATATGTAGTTACATATATGTTCTTTGTAGCTTTCTTGATTCTCTTCATCTTGCATGGTCATGTTTTGATGATGAGTTGATTTTCTGTTGCATTGAACCATTTGCATTAATCATTCTTAATTACACATTAGGGAAGCTTAACAATGTTTTCATTAATGTGAGCATTGGACTTAATGAGTTATTAAGGTTGTTATCAAGAAAACCTAATGAATTTATAAAACTCCCACATCTTAAGAGAACTATGATTGCCAAGAATCCATTTTCAAGAGGTTTAATCAATTGATTCAGTACTTGATTTCCATCCATTTCATTTTAATCTCCCAAAAATCCAAAAATACATTTACATTCTAGTGCATTTTATCTTAATTACAAATCTCAATGAAAACCCCCAATCTTTTCAGCTTAATTTGCATAACCATGGCATTTAATTAATCTAGGATCTTAATTTTGGCTCCACAAGTGAAACGACCCGAGGTTGTGCCTATAGTACAATCCTTGGATTAATTTTGAATTTGGCCCCAAGGTGTAAGCAAAGACAAGTCAAGGCGATTTTCAAGTGGCGCCGTTGCCGGGGAGCCAAGAAATTGGTTCTCTAGGTTAGCTTGTGTCATTGGGTTGCAATTGAAGTTTTGATCCTTTTAGGTTGCATTTTAGTTAGTTTAGTTGCATATTTGTTCATAGTATAGGTTTTCATCTTGCATAGCATCAATATTTTTGGAAATACAAACAAATATACTGATTTTCTACACTTTCAGCATTTTCACTTTGCATCAGTGGTGTCCAGTATCTGATAAGCTTTCTGTGACAGTTCGCCGCAGCTAACCTGTCCTTTCGCTGCGGCAAACTTTCTGAAAAACCGAAGGATTCCTCTCGGGATACCTTCGCCGCGGCACACTCCTGCTTTCACCGTGGTAAACTTCCTGCACTCAGCTGTCTGTTTGCCTCTGTCACCTTTTGCCACAGCGAACTATCCTAAAAAGTTTTGAAACTTACACTTTTTGCTTCTTTCTCTTTGTATACATACTCATACTAATCCATACACTTGCATCCATCACAACTCATACTTTTATCTGACTCTGTGTGTTGCAAGTCAATTTTGTTGCTCTTTCTCTTGTGATTCTTTTCTTGCATGCCACGAAAAGCAAAACTTGTGCCCTATAACCCTGAGATTGAGAGAAAACTCAGAGAGATAAGAAGAGAGAAAAGAGTTGAGGGGACAAGTGAGTTAGTGGTTGAACAAGAGAACATTTCTGTGGAATCTAGCCTATCTAGTAGTGAGAGTGAGCCTACTGATCAAGAGATAATGGCTGATTTACCACCTAACCACCCTAATCCTAACCCCAATGCCAACCAATTGAGGAATAGAGGGAATGGAGGGAATGGAGAATAAGAGAGAGTAGGAGAAAATAATGGGAACCCTAGAAGAAGAACAATTAAGGAAGCAACCACATCTGATGTCAATTTTGACCCATTTACTGTTGGTTGTCCAAATTTTGAAGTTAATTTTGAAATTAAAGGATTATTGATTAACTCCCTTCCAAAATTTCATGGCTTGACAGGAAAAGACCCATATCTTCATTTGCAATCCCTTTCTATGATCTGCCAGAGTATGAAGCTTGTGGGAGCATCGTTAGATCAAGTGCTATGGAAGGTTTTCCACCTATCATTGGAGGGTAAGGCTAGCGAGTGGTACATGAGCCTTCCAAGGCACGTAGCTGATGCATATCACAGTTGGGGGAACTTAAGGAAAGCATTCTTGGAGAAATACTTTCCGGCTTCTCGTACTTCATCAATGAGGAAGGATATCTATTCTGCCAAGCAAGACTATGACGAATCTCTCTATGATTATTGGAATAGATTTCAGGACATGCTTTCAAGATACCCACATCATCAAATTTCTGATGAACAACTGGTGCAGTATTTCTATGATGGGTTGAAGAACCAAGAGAAGGGTATGTTGGATGCTGCATCAAGAGGATCTTTGATAGACTCCACTGCTGAGGAGGCTTGGGATTTGATTAAGAAAATGGCCCTGAATCATCAACAATACGATGTGAGAGATACTAGAGGAGTACATGAGTTGGGAGCTGTTTCAGTTCACAATAGAAGAATGGACACTTTGGAATCAAAGATGGATTCGTTGGAAAGCACGATGACCTCTCAACTATCTGTAATCACTATGGAATTGAAGAATATGAATGTGCATAGACCAGCACCCCCTATGGATATTACTGCCCCTAGTTGTGAGACTCGTGGCTCGGTTATGCATATTTCTAGCGTATGTCCAGGCCGTTATGAGGAGGTATCTGTAGTCTACCAAGGCCGTCCAAATCAAAAGTGGGACCCTTACTCCAACACTTATAATGAGGGATGGAAGGCAAATCCTTGATTGGGCTAAAAGGATGATGATAGTAGACCTCCAATCAGATTTCAGAAGAGTGGAGGAGCTAGTCCATCTTCAACCCAGTTCCCCAACCAATCTCAAGCCCTAACCGTCCCACCCAAGGATGATACCAACCAACTCCTACACAATATGATGGCCTTAATGAAGGAAGAAAGGGCTGCTAACGCTACTCAGTTCAACTCCTTAGCCTCACTAATTCAACAAGACTTATCCAAGAATGATGCTAGATTTAGTGCTTTGGAAAAGAGGATGGAACAGTGGGAAACTAAGTCTGAGAACATCAACTCCTATGTAACTCAGTTGTCTAACAATATGAGTGAGCAATAAGCAAGGAGCAGTGGCGCTATCCCCTCCAACACTGTTATCAATCCTAAGGGCTTGAATGCCATTACCCTTAGGAGTGGGAAGCAAGTGAATTTTAGAGAAGAGGAGGATGAAGTTATAGATGAGAAAATCTTGTGTGATGAGCTGCCACAAGCATCTTCAAAGGTCAAGAATTCTTAGAGCTCCAAGGAGATGAAGCTAAAGCTAAAAAAAGCCCTAAAAGAACATAATGGCAAGGGTAAAGCTGGTGGAATCTGAGCCAAGCAATCATAGAGCCTCAAGCAAGGAAGGTAAGGAGGTAAACATCAATGAACTACCTTTCCCTCATGCTTATCTGAAAAATGTTAAAATGGGTAAGGATAGGCAAGATCATGAATTGCTTGAGACATTTAGGAAGGTAGAAGTGAATATACCCTTGCTTGACCTGATTAAAAAGATTCCTAAGTATGCTAAGGTCTTAAAAGAATTATGTACTCAAAAGAGGAGATTTAAACCTAATGAAAGAGTCCAATTACCCTCTAATGTGTCTGCTTTGTTTAAACCCCAAATTCCTGTAAAGTGTGAAGACCCTGGATCTTTCACTATCCCTTGCACTATAGGCAAGCATCCTCAACGACAATGTCTATCATGTTAACCCCTAAAAGTGGACATTACTGCTTTTTAGATGGCTTTTCTGGCTATTTTCAGGTACCCATAGCCCCCGAGGATCAGGACAAAACCACTTTCACATGCCCTTTTAGTACCTTTGCTTATCAAAGGATGCCATTTGGGTTATGTAACGCTCTAGGCACCTTTCAAAGGTGTGATGGCGATTTTTAGTGACCTTTTAGAGCACAATATGGAGGTTTTCATGGATGATTTCACAGTTTATGGGGAGAGCTTTGATCAGTGCTTGAATAGCCTAAGGCAAGCTCTAGATAGATGCATAGCCAAAAGTCTTGTTTTGAACTTTGAGAAATGTCATTTCATGGTGGGTAGTGGCATAGTGTTAGGTCACCTCATCTCTAGCAAAGGGATTAAGGTTGATAAGGCTAAAATTGAAGTTATCTCATCTTTGCCTTACCCCACCTGTCGTAAAGATTTGAGATCTTTTCTTGGGCATGCAGGGTTTTATAGGCACTTTATTAAAGATTTTAGTAAAGTTGCTTTGCCCCTTTCTACTCTTCTTAAAAAGGATATTGAATCTAATTTTGATGAAAAATGTAGACATGCCTTTGATACTCTCAAGTCTATGCTTGTTTCACCTCCTATTTTGACTGCACCCAACTGGAATTTACATTTTGAACTCTCATGTGATGCTTCTAATTGTGCAGTGGGTGTTATGCTTGGCCAGAAGGAGGAGAAGCAATCTAGAGTCATAGCCTATGCCTCTAAGACACTTTACCCAACTCAAGTCAACTATACCACCACTGAGAAAGAAATGTTTGCCATTGTATTTGCTTTAGATAAGTTTAGACAGTATCTAATCAATTCTCGAGTGGTTGTGTATACAAATCATGCAGTTGTCCGCTATCTACTTAAAAAGCCACAATCTAAACCAAGATTGATCAGATGGGCTTTACTGCTTTAAGAGTTTGACATTGAGATTAAGGATAGACTTGGGGCAGTGAATCAAGTAGCCGATCACCTGAGTAGGGTACTGGAGGACACAAGGGCAGTAGATTCTTCTGACTTGACTTGTGACTCTTTTACTGATTCAGCTTTATGTTCTGTGGTTACTATAGAGCCTTGGTATGCTAATATTGTCAATTATCTCATGTTTGAACTCACTCCTCCCTTTATGTCTAGATTTCAGGCACAAAAGCTTCATAGCAAGTCAAAGTATTACATTTGGGATGCCCCTCATCTGTGGAGGATGTACAGTGACCAAGTGATACGCAAGTGTGTGCCGGAGGAGGATTTTGAACCTATTATTTCAGCTTGCTATTCCATGGTTTGTGGTGGTCATTTTAGTGCAAGGAGGACATCTAGGAAGGTCTTAGATTCTGGATTTTATTGGCCCACCCTCTTCAAAGATTCTTTTACATTTTGTAGATCATGTGACAAGTGTCAGCGATTTGGGGGGTTGGGAAAAAGACATGAGATGCCTTAACAGCCACTTCTGTTTTGTGAGATTTTTGAGGTTTGGGGAATTGACTTTATGGGACCCTTTCCTTCTTCTTTTGGTTTTGTATATATTTTATTAGTTGTAGATTATGTATCTAAATGGATTGAAGCTATACCTTGCAGAAAAGATGATGCCCCAACTGTTCATAGATTTCTAAAATCATATTTTCTGTAGGTATGGGATTCCTAGGGCTGTATTGAGTGATCGGGGAACACATTTTTGTAATAGGATAGTCAACAACCTATTGTCCAAATTTGGTGTCACTCATAAAATCTCTACTGCCTATCACCCCCAAACCAATGGTCAAGCTGAAATATCTAATAGGGAAGTGAAGCATATTCTGGAGAAAATGGTTAAGCCATCTAAGAAGGACTGGAGCTCACGTTTAGAAGAAGCATTATGGGCTTACCGGACTGCATACAAATCACCCATTAGAATGTCTCCCTACCGTCTAGTTTATGGAAAGCCATATCATTTGCCAGTGGAGCTGGAACACAAAGCATATTGGGCGGTCAAGTAGTGCAACATGAATATAGAGTCCTCTAGTATGGAAAGGAAGCTACAATTGCAAGAGTTGGAGGAGATCAAACTTGAAGCTTATGAGAACTCCAGACTCTACAAAGAAAAGACCAAATTTGTGCATGATCGGGGTATCTTGAGAAAGAACTTTAAGGAAGGCGATAAAGTGCTATTGTATAAGGCTTGGTTTACTTTCAAGCAAGGGAAATTCAACACAAGATGGGATGGGCCATACACAGTCACTAAAGTGCACAATTTCGGTATGGTAGAACTACTACATGAGGAGACCGGGGCCAGATTCAAAGTTAATGGCCATCTACTGAAGCTCTACCATGAAAATCAAAAGCCTCCTTAATTCCCTGGTCGTTTCTTTCCTTCACTCATTTACATGCTTTTGCTTAATTATTGATCTTGCTATGTTTTGTACATTGTATGCTGAATGAGTGTGGGGGAGAAACCATTTCAGTAGGATAGTAGTGTAGTTGTAGTTTGAATTCAATAAGACCCCTTACAAGTTCTGATCTCTATCGTATTTCATTTTGTACTTGTTGGTAATTTGGTGCCTGTAATGAATTATATGAATCAGATTGATTAAGAAAGCTTGTTTGTGGTATATACTTATGTTGGAAATTGTGCCCTAGGGGCCAATCATTGTGTTATGAACATTGTTGATTTATGAATTTCTTTATTATGTTATCATATTATTTGCATGTTTACTGTGATGACTATCCTTGGATAACTCATGATTTATCCTAAATGTCCCTAGTCGGTCATCTATGTGGGAGCATAGATGAAATAAGACCAGTATGACTTTGAAGATATATAGAGATATAAATCAAAGTCATAGGCACATGTAAGAGTACAAGGTGTTGGACCGACCCTCTATGAGAGAGCTGCATGGGTTAAGTCATAAGCTTCTCTTATATACAAACCATGTCACTGTGCCCTTTGACCTGAGATCATCATGGATTCCTACGTGAGAAACGCTCAGCTTTGACCTAGTCAAAAGTCACTTTTGACCGAGTAATCATAAAGACTATGTTCAGGCTTAGTGTTTTTTCATGCGGAGGAATGTGAATGGTCAAGATGGAATTTGTCCCTCACATTCGTAGAGAGACATTACTGGGCCCCTTGATGAGTGAGTCTGAGAAATGTATGGCCATACTATAATGGAAAGGTGGTTCCGTTTCTATACTCAGACTACTTAGAGATCGAGAAAGTAACGGTCATGAATAGATGGATGACGTTCTCCATGCCTTATCCATGACCAAAATGTCGTGTGACAAAAGGGACGTGATATGGTTGTATGAAAGGTTACATCGTTCAATGATCCTCATATGATTTGGATAGTCGTGATGTCTTGCTAGAGACCGCTTACGACTTGTGATTCATTATAGTTAATGGCCCACTGCCAACTTCATATTGGCCTACAGGGTCGCACACAAAATAGCCCAACACGAGCTATGATGTCCAGATTCATTGAATGTAAGATATGTCCAGATTCAATGAATAATATAGGGTGGACGTATATATATATAAATTCGTATATATATATACATATTATATAAATATAAGAGATATTATGTGTTAGATTTAATTTCTAAGGATAATTAGATCTATATAAATTAATTCCGTCATATCTTTATTTTGAATTAAATAAATAGGTGAATTAAATCTGTGAGACGGATTTAATATAAACCATATTTATTTAATTGTTTTCTTATCTGATCACGCAATATTTGATATTGTATTAATTTCGGAATTAATTTAGGATTAATTTCGAAATCAAATATCCTTCATAATACCTATAGCATCCTATATATTTGATATTAGGAGCTAGGGTTTTGGGTGTGAGAGTGAAAAGCTTGCAGATAAGAGACGGTCAGTAAATAGAGAAGGGAGGACAGATTCTTCGAAAAAATAAACCCTAGAAGGACAAGAGGCGCTAGCACGTCGTTCGTGATTGGAACACTGTTCGCATGGATACCGATAGAGGAAGCCGATCTGAGTTGTCAACTTCGAGCGATAAAAGAGGCGAGAAGAGGCATCCTGAACGGCAGAATCCCCGAGCCACCAAGAAATCGAACATCGAAGGTAATACTTCTTACTACTTGACTTAAACACAATCGGTAGATCTGGGCAAGGGATTGAAATTTTTAAAGTTATTTTTCGTTGCGCGTCTTTCAATACCGTTCAGTGGTATCAGAGCCATGCCGTTCTGTGTTTAAGTTAGGTTCGGTTGTTGATACATGTGATGTATGTTAAATTTCTTGGTCGATCATGTGCGCTGTGTCTGACTAGTTATTTCTGTAATTTGAATTGAACATGCATATTGTATAATCATTGTACGAAGATAATCGTTATGAACGTATGAGATTATGTATGACATATAGGGAATCCGAATTGAAACTGAAGTCGTTCGTTACATGTGTGTGCGATTATGTGTAAGGCGGTCATGTATGTGATATATGTGTGTAATGTCGAACCCTTCAGCGGGACCGTCGTGGCTACCTAATTGTAGCGCGACTTAATCGTAACATATACTGCTTTTCTTGGTGTATCAATGTTTTAGTTTTGTAACATTTATTGCCCTTCACATAATATGAATATTGATTCTTGACTGTTTGGGTATGGTGAACAATATGGCTCTAGATTACAAGTGTTGGAATTTTTCTAAATACGGCCTGCGTGTCGTGCCTTCCTCTACTTTTTCTTGATGTACATTCTCTTCTCATCTCACTCCCCTCAATGTTAAAAACGAGGTTTCTTTATGTAATTTTCTTTTTCTTATTAGAGAGCTCCTCTCATTGGCTTGAGGGGATTTAGGGTAGGTGAGCCATACTGAGTCACGTTTAAAATCATGCATCTTATGATTATATTACTATATGTATGTTTTTATATGCATATTACTTGTATGAGATACAACCGCGATACATGCATTCTTGTAAACCAGATAGTTAAGCCCTCTAAATGAAATCTTAAGTCATAATTCCGTCAATTAATGAACACTTGTCAAAACCTCGATCGCTCACTTGTAGGCTCCACCAAAGTGGGTGCATTTGAGTTATCTTGGGGAGATAAGCAAGAGTAATGGTGCTACTCACATATGTTTATTATTGTTTGACTTAATTGAGACTAACAAAACGGTTTTGGGTCTCAAGGCATCAAGGCATTAGATGGGATTAATACATGCCAGATCATATGATGATAGAATCCCATGAACATCTAAGAGTTACATTTGATGTAATTGGTAAAGGTGTTACCTACCTAAATAACTTAATTTTAAGCGTCCTGCCAAAGCGGACTTAAGTTTAAGCCAAATATGGATCTTAGCCCACTAATTATTACATTAAGGGTTGTATATTTAGTAGGAGATTGCTAATTTAATTGCATATTTTAATTGTAGAATCATAACGACTAGTAATACTGATACATTATCGCTGTGATCTGTCCTTGAGAAGGACAAACTTAATGGGACAAACTTTCTTGACTGGTTTAGGAACTTGAGAATTGTTCTCAAGCAAGAAAGAAAGGCACATGTCCTAGATCAACCCATTCCTGAAGAGCCAGCAGCCAATGTTCCTAGAGCTCAGAGAGATGCTTACACAAAGCATAAGGAAGACTCTGTCGATGTGGGATGCTTGATGCTTGCCACCATGGTTCCAGAACTCCAAAGAGATCTGGAACACATGGAGGCTTATGAGATGATTGTCCATCTCAAGGAAATGTTCCAGCAATAGGCAAGGCAAGAGAGGTATGAGACCACTAAGGCTTTACATTCCTGCAAGATGGCTGAAGGTGCATCAGTCAGTGCTCATGTCTTAAAGATGAAAGGGTACATTGATCACCTTGAAAGGCTTGGATTTCCCATGAGCCAGGAGTTAGCTATAGATTTGATCTTGAACTCACTCCTGAAAAGTTATGACCAGTTTGTCATGAACTACAACATGAACAACATGGAGAAATCTATTTCTGAACTGCATGGGATGCTTAAAACTGCTGAGTGTTAAGAAGAAGCCCAGTTCTGTTTTAATGGTTCAGAAAGGAAAGGATATGAAGAAGAAAGGCAAAGGCAAGGGCAGAGGGAAAGGTCATGGGTCATTTGGTAAGACCAAAGAGTCAGGCAAGCTTGAAACCAAGCCTGCACCAAAGAAGGCAAAGCCTCCAAAGGAAGGAGTCTGCTTCTTTTGCAATGAACTTGGTCATTGGAAGAGGAATTGCAAGCTCTACCTCGAAGATCTAAAAAAGAACCAGAAGGATAGCGGGGCTATCACTTCAGGTATTTATGTTATAGACATTCATCTTTCTACTTCCACTACATGGGTATTAGATACTACATGTGGTTCTCACATTTGTACAAATGTGCAGGGTCTAAAGGACAGTAGGAAGCTGAAGAAGGGCGAAGTTGACCTACGAGTTGGAAACAGAGCAAGGGTTGCTGCTTTAGCTATAGGCGCTTATGAACTAGTTCTGCCCACTGGGCTTTTGTTAGTTTTAAACAATTGCTATTATGTTCCTGCTTTGAGTAGTAACATTGTTTCTCTTTCTTATTTGGATAAGGAAGGTTATACTTCCATTACTGGGAATGGTAGATGTTCTATTTATCGTAATGATGTTTTCTATGCTCATGGTGATTTGCATGGTGATCATTATATATTGAATTTAGAACAACTCAATCATGGAAATATCTATAACATAACCACCAAAAGGGTCAAACCAAACGATTTAAATCTGACATAACTCTGGCACTGTCGTCTGTCACATCCAGCATTATGATAATTAGAGATAAGAAATATTCTCAAATTATTGAGGATTAAAAATAATAAGGAAAAGTCAAAGAATTTTGGTGGAAAATAATTACAGTAATTTTCCAAGCCAATTATAGGAAATTGACTAATTAAGGAAAATTGGTCAAATGTAAATAAGGAAAAATATTTTCGAGCTATGAAAAATTAAGAAAAAATAGGGATAATATCCTTTGAGAGTTATATGAAATTATAAATTTGGTTTTATGACCAAATTATCCTTAGAGAGATTATAAGAGAATTTAAGGGTGATTTAGGCTAATTGAGGGATTTTATTTGGAAAATTCCAAATAAATATTTTAAGAGGAATAAAATTCCAAGAAAATTCCTATGAGATCCCAAGGAATTATAAGGAATTATGGAATTAAATGGAAACCCTCAAGTGTCCAAGATTTTTCCAAATAAATGTGAAAAGTGGAAAAATCCCTAAAGAGAAGGAAATTAATTTTCCTTTTTATTTAAATATTAGGAAATCAATTTTGAGACAAAGAGGGAAATTTGGGAAGATAATAATGAGGAGAATAAATTAAGGATCTAACAGAAAAAATTACAGAGACTAAGTTACTGTAATTATAGAAAAGAAGTTAGACTCAGAGCTTAAAGTATACCGATAAAGCAAGATTGGTGTCTTGCAAATCCAAGGGATCCTATTGAGCCATGTGTCAAGCTCTTGAAGGAGAAGATTTGAATTAGCCAAGCGTCATTCCATGAATGGAGAGGATTTTGACTTTAGTAAATAATTTCATTTGGAATTATGTTAATTAAGAGAGAGGAATCAAGACTTAGTAGGGTAATGACACTTGGATTATCATTAAAGAGGGTGGTTGAGATATTTTGAGCCAATTAATCAGTTCTTCTCTCCCCATTTTCAGATGTTCAAGTCGTGCAAGGGAGAAAATAGGAGAAAAAGAGAGAGATTGAGAGAAAACAAGAAGAAAGGGAGTACCTTTGGTCATTCAAGCAAGTTACAAGGTTAGATCTTGGTACTAGAGGTGTTCTTACTTTGTTTTCTTTCATTTTTATGGTTTAAAATCTGTCTCTTCCCTCTCTTAATGTGGACCAAACTGATTAATAAAAAGGGGAAAGAAGTTTTGATCATAACACTTGCTAAGACACAACAACACAAGCTAGATCCTAGTGTTGGCAAGTGAGTTTAAGTGATTTTAAAGCATTTTTCATGGTTGTTGTTGTGAGAGTTATTTTCAGCCAAGTGAAGAACTGGACCCTAGATGATGAGTTTTCATTATTTTTAAGGCTTCCATGATGCTTAAAATGAGGAATGGTGTAGGGTAGACTAGAAGAAACAAGTGTTGGAAGCTTAAAAGCAAAGCTGAAAATTTTGGGTCAAAACCTCTAGTGGTTTGGTCAAGGTGTGGCTGGAAGAAGCAAATTTATTTTCATAAATCTAAGCCCATTTTTGGAATCTACATGAAAATCCATGTAGGAACAAGTTAAGGAGTGATTTTAGGGTTAAAGAGAACCAAATCTAAAACTAGTGAACAAAGGAGGGAACTTTATGGTTCAAGAATCATTTGATGATGTATGTTCTTGCTTTTTCATGGTTGGATAATGATTCTTGCTGCCACTTTTGTTGGATCACATGGTTAGGGTTTGATATTTGCCAAGGGAAAGAGGAGAAGGAAGAAAGGCTAAGACTTTTGGAACAAGGTAGTAAGTTAAACCTAGCTACTACCACTAACTAGCATTGTTGATTATTGTATGGTTAATTACTATTATTGTGGTGGAGCTTCTTGATTGTTATATGGCTGCTCTTTATAGTATCTTGCTTTGGCCTTTGCATGTTTGAGTTTGCCAAATGATAAGCATGTTAGTTCACCAATAGTAGCTAATATGATCACGCATAATAATGATGCTTGCTTGGTGTTATAGTTGGTTAATTTGCTACTGGGATTTTCAAAAATCTCATCCCCCAAAAATAATGTAACATTTTAGGACCTGAATCCTCCAAGGGGAAGCTACAGATTGAAGGTTGATTTGTGGAGTTAGCCACAAAATTTCGTGATAATATTTTGGTCATGTACATATTAAACTAACAGTGCTGGAAGCACACTGACCCTGACCGGTTCACACGACTTTTTGATTATGTTCCCGAATGTGTTAAATTGTGAAATTTGGTATGATGAAATATGGCCCAGTATACGATTTATAATGATTTTTCAAAGTTAATGGTCAGAATCTGGACATCAGGGTTTTTGGCAAATGGACAGTGTTATTTTCTCAAAAACCTGACGCTTTCTCATAAAGAATTGGACAATGAGATTATTTTTCCTTGAAATAGAACTTAAAGAGCTTTAAGTAGAATTTTGAACCACCCAAATTGGAGTTTTGTAGAATAAGTTATGAATTTTTGAAGTTGGGCCAGAAAAAATGGATTTTTACCCGATGAACAGTGAAAATCCGAAAATTAGCGTTTTTATGGTAAAAAGTGAGCCCAAGACCATCCAAGTGGTCAAAAATGATTTGAAAGGGACCTAAGTCAATATTATAGTAATGTGTGACATCGTATGTGTAACATCCAAAGTTTTAGGCCTAGAAGTACCAGTAATAGCCTGAATTAGATAGGCTATCAGACCCCTTTTTAGCAGAAGTCCTAAAGATGAGAAAGGAAGTCAAAGTAGTTTCAGGGACTAAACTGCAAAGTAAAAGTTTTAAGGGGCTAAAGTGTAATAAAGTTAGAGGCTCCAGTAAAGTCTCGAAGGCCCAGAGAGAGAAAAGAGACTAGATATAGGCCAAAGGTTGAGTTAGAAGCCTCAAAGAGAGGATTATATGAAGTTAAGTCCAACCAGGGACTAAACTGTAAATTCTGAAAGTTATGACCAACAGGGGTAAAAGTGGAAGAGGGTACAGAAAATTCTAAGAAAATCCCAGAAAATGGGAAATAGTATTCTAAGGCTCTTCTATGAAGAGAAAAGATGAAAATACCCCTGAGGCAGCTTCAACGGAATTTATGAGGTTATTACCAGTAAAAAGTGTACCATGTGAGGTAATTATTTAAAATAGCAAGAGACCTCAAAAATGTATACAAAAATGAGGTTAAATGGTTGAAAGGTTTTACTAATTTATAAAATTAGTCCCTCAACCAAAAGGCCAGTGGAGTGGCTTTAATAAATTAAAGAGCCGTTTTGCCGATAAAAGGGCATTTTGGTAAATGAATTTTTATGCAAGGTTTAAAGGAAGTGTTATGGCCTAAGAAAATTCATAGATATTCTCTAGAATTAAAGAAAATTTATAAAGTAGACAGAACAATTTTCTGAGCTCCGAAAGGCCATAAAGAAAGCCGGAGAAACGTGGGCCAAGTAAATTCGGAGGAAGCTTATGAAACAAGTTTGATCCAACGGTTAGAATCTAATCTCCCATCTCCTCCACCACTTTCATGACACTTGGCATCTTCTAGAAGGTTGAGGTAAGCATGATGTAATAAGATGATGCAATGATGATACAAAAGTCCACTTGAACTTCCAAATTTGCCCTTACCCTTTCTATTAGCCACCAAGGGCATTTTGGTCCATTCAAGCCAACTTTTTTGGCTATAAATAGAGCCTCTTCCCCTTCATATTTTCAGCCAAAATGAGTTTAAGAGGGGAAACTCTGCCAAAATTAGAGAGAAAAACGTAGGGGTGAAGGCCAAGAAGAAGGAACAAAGTTCAAGCTTCAAGATCAAGGTATGTGGTGGCTGTAGCATCTGATTTGATACCTATTTCGAATTAGTTACTGTGCGTATCTGATTCTGAAATTTTGCATGCTTAAAGTACACTCTGTGAGCTTTAAATCCATGGGTATAACACTCCATTTGGATATGTGTACGATTTATGGTGATTTTTCAAAGTTAGGGTTTGAAATCTGGAAACAGTGTTAAGCTTTTGGAAGGGTGTCGAGTTCCGTACAATTCTGGTACTGTTCAACGTAGAATTGGTTCCTGAAACTATTTTTCCTTTAAATTTAACTTAATAATATTTCAGTGAGACTTGGAAGCACTCAATTTGGAGTTTTATAGATTTAATTATGAATTTTCAAAGTTGAGCAAAAATTCTAGAGATTCTGCGTGAACAGTACCCGCGAACCAAAATTTCCAGATTTGATCTTCTTGAATCTAAAGCCATCTAAAGTGGTCCTAATTGACAAGAAATGGATCATAAGGATGGGAAATGATGAGATTTATGTTAGAAAAGCTAGAAAGAAAACCCTAAGACTAAGAGAAAGGGTTGAGGTTCAAGAGAGCTAGCTTTGAACTTTATGTAATCTAGTGGTCCTAATAGATTGTATGATCATTATGACTATGTTTAGGACCTTTGAAACATCCAAGAGGATGTCTAATGATGTTGACCAAAAGCTAACATGGTTGGAAAGTCAAGGGAGTCAAAGGAAAAGTAAGAGGAAGGCTTGAGGTGCAATGTAGTGAACTTACCTATTGTCATTGCTTGATGTTGTATGCTTGTGTGTTGCCGTGTACATGTTATTGAATGTTATTGTGACATATTTTAGCTACTTTAATTGCTATTCATGATGAGTAGATTATGTCTCCATGGCCATGCATCAAGAAGTTAGCTTTGAGCATGCTAGTATGTCACTAATTAACAAGAGAATAAACAAGTTGCGTGTAGTGCATGAGCATCCATTTAGCATGATTAATATGGTATTGTTTGCTACTGAGATTCCCCTGAATCTCACCCCTCCCTAACCAACCATTTAGGTCAATCAATGATGGGCACTAATGGCATGAGAAGCAAGGAGAAGAAGTGGAGAATTATTAATGCAAATGACTGATATGAATATTCAATGTATAATTCTCCTATGCTGTAAATTATGTTATGAATGCCATCAATTCAATGTATATGCTTAGGATGTTTATGGCATGAATGAAAGTATATGAGTATGAATGAGAAAGATTAAGCCCATGTTATGTATGTCAAAGAAATAAAAAGAATTAAAGTAAGGAGATATTAAAGGATAAAACGTAGGTCCTGAAGCAGTTAGTTTTGAGCTTCAGTTTGACCTATCAAATGAATGATTTAAATCACGAGATTTGCCAGACTTATAGTGCATATCCCAAGCTTCAAAATGAGTGGTAAACCACCTCATTTGGATGTGTATACAATGAGATATGAATTTTCAAAGTTAAGGCGCAGAATCTGGAAAGTCCAGATTTTACCAAGTGAATAGTAATTTTAATCCAATAAACTGTATGTTTGCAGTGAGGATGAGTTCAGTTGAATATTTTTCCCTTAAAGAGAATTGAAATAGATTTCCGTAGAATTTTGGAACACCTCCATACGATTTTTCTAGAATTAGTTATGATTTTCCAAAGTTGGACCTGTAATCTGAAAACTAGACAGTGAATAGTAATTTTTCGAAAATTAACATCCAAATTGAAATTTTCAAGTTTAAGACCATCCAAAGTGGTTTGGAATGGTTCTAAATGACTGCTAAGGTACTATATAAGAAAGGTGTGATAGTCTGGGCCACATAAATGAGAAACGCATTTCTAAACTCCATCAAGATGGATTTCTCAACTCATTTGATTTTGAATCATATGATACTTGCGAGTCTTGCTTGTTAGGAAAGATGACTAAGTCACCTTTCACTGGGCATAGTGAGGGCCACTGATTTGTTGGGCCTCATACATACAGATGTGTGTGGACCGATGAATACAAATGCCAGAGGAGGTTATTTGTACTTCATCACATTCATAGATGATTTTAGCAGATATGGGTACATCTATATGATGAAACATAAATCCGAATCTTTTAAAATGTTCAAGGTATTTCAAAATAAAGTACAAAACCAGCTTGGCAAAACAATTAAAGCCCTTTGATCTGATCGGGGACGTGAATATTTGAGCCAAGAGTTCATTGATCATCTTAGGAGTTGTGGGATAGTCTCACAATTGACTCCTCCAGGAACACCACAATAGAATGGCGTTTCTAAACGGAGGAATCGAACACTATTAGATATGGTTCGATCCATGATGAGTCGAACAGATCTTCCACCATCCTTTTGGGGCCATGCCCTAGAGACAGCTGCGTTCACACTGAATCGTGTTCCATCTAAGGTAGTTGAAAAGACTCCCTATGAGATATGGACTGGGAGAAAACCTAGTTTGTCTTTTCTCAAGATTTGGGGATGTGAGGTTTATGTTAAGCAACAAGCCTTAGATAAATTAGTGCCCAAATCCTCAAAGTGCCTTTTTATGGGATATCCTAAGGAAACCAAGGGATACTATGTCTACAACCCCACCGATAACAAAGTGTTTGTTGTCAGAAATGGTATCTTTCTCGAATGAGAATTTATCTCTAAAAGAACCAGTGGGAGCAAGGTACATCTCGAAGAAGTTCGAGAGCCACAAGACACCATAGACCTACAAGTGGAAACCAGAGATAACTCACAACAAGTTGTTAAACTCCTCAAGTCACGCAAGGTCCACGGAGATCTAATAGGGCACGTTTTCAGCCTCAGAGATATGGATTTCTAATTTCTGACAATCGTGATGTGTTGCTCATTGAGAATAATGAGCCGACTACCTATCAAGAGGCTATATTGGGACCAAACTCTGAAAAATGGCTTAATGCCATGAAGTCTGAGATGCAATCTATGTACAACAATCAGGTTTGGACCTTAGTCGACCCTCCTAAAGGTGTAAAAATCGTCGGGTGCAAGTAGGTTTTTAAGGAGAAAACTGACATGGATGGCAATGTAAATGTCTACAAGGCACGACTGGTTGCAAAAAGATTTACTCAAACTCATGGTATAGACTATGATGAGACTTTTTCCCCAGTTGCAATGGCCAAGTCAATCAGAATCCTCCTTGCCATTGCAGCATATTATGACTATGAAATATGGCAGATGGATGTCAAGACAGCATTCCTTAATGGAAAGCTACTTGAGGATGTGTACATGACACAACCTGAAGGGTTTGTGCGTTCCGAGGACTCTGGTAAGGTGTGCAAGCTTCAAAGGTCCATTTATGGATTGAAGCAAGCATCTCGGAGTTGGAATCATCGTTTTGATGAAGTAGTCAAAGGGTTTGGATTTCTTCAAAATGTTGATGAACCTTGTGTGTACAAGAAGGTTAGTGGGAGCACAGTTTTGTTTTTGGTACTCTATGTCGATGACATCCTACTTATTGGGAATGACATTCCTACCTTGCAGATTGTTAAGTCTTGGTTAGGAAAGTCTTTCTCAATGAAAGACTTGGGTGAAGCCACCTACATCTTAGGAATTAGGATCTATAGAGATAGATCTAAAAGACTTCTAGGACTAAGTCAGAGCACATACATAGACAAAATACTGCATAGGTTCAGTATGCAGGAATCAAAGAGGGGTTTCATCCCATGTCTCATAGTATTCACCTCAGCAAGGATTTGTGTCCTAGTACACCTGATCAGCGAGGTTGCATGAGTAAGGTTCCATATGCCTTGGCTATTGGATCTATCATGTACGCCATGTTATGTACTCAATCGGATGTCTCATTTACTTTAAATATGACTAGCAGATATCAACAGGACCCTGGTGAGGGCCATTGGATTGCTGTCAAGAATATCCTTAAGTACTTAAGAAGGACTAAGGACTTATTCTTGGTCTATGGTTGATTGGATGATGAGCTTTGTGTAACTGGTTACACAGATGCAAGTTTCCAAACTGACCAGGACGACAATAAATTGCAATTGGGATACATATTCCTCCTGAATAATGGAGCAGTAAGCTGGAAGAGCTCTAAGCAGGGCACTATAGCAAATTCTGCAACAAAAGCTGAGTATATAGCAGCATCTGATGCAGCTAAGGAAGCCGTATGGATTAGGAAGTTCGTTACTGAACTTGGGGTGATACCTACCATCTCAGATCCAATAACTTTGTTCTGTGACAACAGCGGTGCCATTGCATAAGCCAAAGAGCCTAGGTCACATCAAAGGACCAAGCATATACTTAGGCGATTTCATCTCATCAGAGAAATCAACGATAGAGGTGATATAAAAATATGCAAAGTAGCAAGAGAAGACAATGTTGCTGATCCTCTAACAAAGCCGCTTGTGCAAGCAAAGCATGAGCGTCATGTTAGGTCAATGGGAATTAGACAAATTAATGATTGTACCTAGTGCAAGTGGGAGGATGTTGGAAATTGTGCCCTAGGGGCCAATCATTATGTTATGAACATTGTTGATTTATGAATTTCTTTATTATGTTATCATATTATTTGCATGTTTACTGTTATGACTATCCTTGGATAACTCATGATTTATCCTAAATGTCCCTAGTTGGTCATCTATGTGGGAGCATAGATGAAATAAGACCAGTATGACTTTCAAGATATATAGAGATATAAATCAAAGTCATAGGCACATGTAATAGTACAAGGTGTTGGACCGACCCGCTATGAGAGAGCTGCATGGGTTAAGTCATAAGCTTCTCTCATATACAAACCATGTCACTGTGCCCTTTGACCTGAGATCATCATGGATTCCTACATGAGAAACGCTCAGCTTTGACCTAGTCAAAAGTCACTTTTGACCGAGTGATCATAAAGACTATGTTCAGGCTTAGTGTTTTTTCATGCGGAGGAATGTGAATAGTCAAGATGGAATTTGTCCCTCACATTCGTAGAGAGACATTATTGGGCCCCTCGATGAGTGAGTCTGAGAAATGTATGGCCATACTATAATGGAAAGGTGGTTCTGTTTCTATACTCAGACTACTCAGAGATCGAGAAAGTAACGGTCATGAATAGGAGGATGACGTTCTCCATGCCTCATCCATGACCAAAATGTCGTGTGACAAAAGGGACGTGATAGGTTGTATGAAAGGTTACATCGTTCAATTATCCTCATATGATTTGGATAGTCATGATGTCTTGCTAGAGACCGCTTACGACTTGTGAGTCATTATAGTTAATGGCCCACTGCCAACTTCATATGGGCCTACAGGGTCGCACACAAAATAGCCCAACACGAGCTATGATGTCCAGCTTCATTGAATCTAAGATATGCCCAGATTCAATGAATAATATAGGGTGGACGTATATATATATATAAATTCATATATATATATATACATATTATATAAATATAAGAGATATTAATTGTTAGATTTAATTTGTAAGGATAAATTAGATCTATATAAATTAATTCCGTCATATCTTTATTTTAAATTAAATAAATAGGTGAATTAAATCTGTGAGACGGATTTAATATAAACCATATTTATTTAATTGTTTTCTTATCTGATCACGCAATATTTGATATTGTATTAATTTTGGAATTAATTTAGGATTAATTTCAAAATCAAATATCCTTCATAATACCTATAGCATCCTATATATTTGATATTAGGAGCTAGGGTTTTGGGTGTGAGAGTGAAAAGCTTGCAGATAAGAGACGGTCAGTAAATAGAGAAGGGAGGACGGATTCTTCGAAAAAATAAACCCTAGAAGGACAAGAGGCGCTAGCACGTCGTTCGTGATTGGAACGCTGTTCGTGTAGATACCGGTAGAGGAAGCCGATCTGAGTTGTCGATTTCGAGCGATAAAAGAGGCGAGCAGAGGCATCCTGAATGACGGAATCCCCGAGCCACCAAGAAATTGAACATCGAAGGTAATACTTCTTACTACTTGACTTAAACACAATCGGTAGATCCAGGTAAGGGATTGAAATTTTTAAAGTTATTTTCCGTTGCGCGTCTTTCAATTCCCTTCAACTTAATCATGGACTTATTGAGTACCCTTATGATCTATTTTGATGCACTTTAAAGTTTTGAAGTATCCAGCTACCTCTGTTGTTTGTGTGTTGTGTTTCTCTCTTGTTTGGGTGTTTTTGTGTTGTTCTGTGCTCTCTGTGACACTTCGCCATTGTTAGGTTGCTCTCTGTGACATTTCACCACGGCGAACTCCAACCTTCGCCGCCTGTTTCTGGGTGTTGCTCTCGGGATGGTTTTGCCGCGGCGAAACATCCTTCTCTCCCTTTGTTTTCGTCTCGGGAATGGCTCGCCACGGCAAACCCACCGTTTCAGCGCTGATCAGTTTTGTTTTTACTCTATTTTTCCTTGTGAAATTCCCTTTTTACCCTCCATTTCTGCCAACCCATTCTATTCTCTTATATCCATTTCGGTCTTTTCCCTTCCCCATCCTATTATACTCCCTTTACCCCTTCAATTTTCAAAACCATCGGCCCCTCTCATATTCAGCAATCGCATGCCCTCTCCCATTCAGAAACCCACGCTTCTCTCTGCCTTCACCCTTTAGACTGTCAACCTCCTCCCCTTCGCCATTCTTCTCCAGCGCTCTCTCCCTATCTCCTCTTCTCCCTTTATCTCTTCCCTCTTTGATTTCAGTGGCCACTCCTTCTCTTCCTCTGCAATTCTCCAGTCTGCGCTGAAGCTCCCTCTTTCTCTCCATTGTGGTATGATTCCTATCTTCCTTTGTTCTTTCTTTTGTTTTAATTCTGTTTAGTTGTTAGTTTGTTTATTTGTTCTATTATTGTGTTGTTGGGTTGGGTTATTTTGATGTTAGATTGTAGTTACGTAGCTCTTAGGCTATCTCATGATTCATGGTGCATTTTGTATTTCTTTAATCTCTTTACTTAATTCTGAAAGTTTTTGATAAACTGAAAACCTATGAATTATTACACAGCTATTTGCTACTATCTAGGCTGTGATTTTGGTTTTTCTGGGATAGTGTTAGTTCCTGTTTGTGTGGCCTTTGTTTAGTGTGTTTTACTTCTTGTGTTCAGAGTATGCCTCGTACTAATACCCCCAAACTCACCAACAGTATCATTTTCCCCCACCTAGTCACTGACCTTTTTAGAGCTGCCAATGTCCCCGAGTACAACAATGACAGCTACTTTGAGCCAGCCCCTTTGTTTAGATATGACCACCTTAAACAACCTGTCATTGGACCCCCTCCACCCATCCACCCTGTGTATGATGTTGGCACAGCGTATGCAGCCGGTGCACCAGCTCCTGAAGCTCAAGAAGAACAGCCAGATCCAGAAGCTCCTGAACCTGTCACCTTGGACACCTTGGCTGATGATATTGGTGACCTGGCAGACCCTGTCCACCAGTTGTGAGTCACCCTCCTCTGCGAGATGAAGAGGCAGAAGGACCGCGATGCTCTGTATGATCAAGACCGACGTTACCGCTGTCGTGTGGATGCTCTGATTGCTGACCGGTTAAACTTCATCCTACCTCTCGAAGAGGAAGACCCTCAGAGCGGAGCTGGCACATCTGGAGCAGGCACTTCTGGTGCAGGACCATCCGGGTCTAGGGCAGATGATACTGGGACACAACAGTAGCTCTTTGCTTATGTTTTGTTTTCTTTATTGTTCTTTGTATTTCTTTTTAGTTGATGTAGCTGGTTACTTGTTAAACTTTTTGGATGTTACATTAGATGTTGTTCGACTCTTTGGCTACTGATAGCCTTTACATTTTGCTGTTACTCTTACATTGGTCCCAACTTCTATTTCCCTTTTCCTCTTTGTTTTTCATGCAACCTATCACTTTCTCCCTCCTTTTTGGGAATTCGATGTGTTATGCTTCAATTTCAATTGGACTTCACAACTTTCGGTTCACTTTGTGATTGGTTTACTTATACTGGTTCAAACATTGAGGTCAATGTTGTGTTTAAGTGTGGGGGCAAGACCTATGGTGGATTCTAGCAAATAATTCTCATGCATCCATGCATCTATTTGATTTTGAGGTGTTTTTGAACTAATAAATTGGTTGAATTGTGAATATTTTGAATTTAGTTGTCTGAAGAGTTGAAAATTGCACTGAATATTGCACTCTGCCACCTTTCGTTGTGGCAAACATCTGATTTCACTGCGACGAAGCCCTTTTATCAGCATTAATATAGCTCTCGGCCATACTTCGCCGCGGCGAAGCAGGCCCTTTCTCCAGACTTGGCTCTTTGTGAGCCTTCGCCGCGGCAACCCAAAAAAAAAAATTTTAAAAATGAAAAAAAAAAATATTTAATAATAAATAATAAATTCTTTGCAATTTTAGCTGATCTTCAGAAATTTTTCTTGGCTTAGATTCTTTATGCTCCTGCATCCCTTTTGAAATTTATGGAAAGTTCAAATTGTACTTGTGCTTTTAGAAAACTTTCCATGCTTTTAAATGAGGTTTGAACTTGGACTAGTTATTCTCATGTTTTTGACAGATAGTAAATGATGATATGCTTTGAAATTAGGACTATGTGGTTTTTAACCCTTGAGATTGATTAATTGAGATTTTAGCCTTGTTGGAAGGATTTTTGGGCCTAAAGTTATTAAATTGAGTGAATCTTCTTATTTCATATTTCTCTAGAACTTGTTTTAATTCTTAATCGAAGCTTAGTGAATCAAATTTTTGTAAAGATGATAGAGGCATTCGTTTTCAAACCCACACTTCCCAAACACAAACCCAATCATTTTACCATTGTAAACCCCTTTGGATCTTCATCTTGAGTACATGCATGCAATTATTTTGTGAAAAAAAAAAAAAAAGAGAGAAGTTGCTCCAATCAAAAAAAAAAGGAAGAAAAAGAAAAAGAAAAAAAAGAGAAAAAGAAAAGAAAAGAAAGGATAGAGATATAAAAATTACAAAACAAAAAATAAGTAGCTTCTCTCCTTACTTTTATTTAGATTAATTCTGTTTTAATAATTTGTATGCTTGTACTTATTTCCATTTTCATTCTCATTCCATTCATTTCATTTGGCCTTCATTCAAATTCTAACCCCTAAAAGTCCTCTTGATTTGCAAAGTTTGCTTCCTGTGGTGGAGAGGTAGAATTATTACAAGCCTATAGTAGAAATCGGATTGAGTAGACTTAGAGTGAAATAATCCCAAAACAAGTGAGTTAAGAGTGAAACACTTATCTGTGAGATAGATCTCTTTTGATCAATCTTTTGAGTTAATTGTCCATTGTGCTCATTTTCTTAGCATATCCTTGTTTTACTGTTGTCAACTCCTGTGAGAATTTCTTACTAATCTTCTGCTTTCATCTTTAAGCATGGTAGTACTTCTCTTTGTGCTGGTATCTCTTTGAATTATTTTTGAGCTTTGTCCACGAGTACAAAGGTCTAAGTGTGGGGGAATTTGATTGAGCTCAAATTATTCTTATCTTTTTATTACATCATCCATGGTTTTGTTGCATTTTCTGGCTCTTTTGGCTATAATTGAGCTTATTTTAGATCAAGAGTCCTTGCATTGAGTTAGTCTCTTTTTGAGGGTAAAATCATCATAATTAGTTATTAATTGTATTCAATTAATTTCTAGGACAATTGATGCCTTAAATTGTTGCTTTTCAGTGTAGGACACCTGAGATTGGAGCCAAGGTTGAAGACTCAAGGCACAAAGAGCAAAAAGAGGAGCCTCTGCCATGGTTCGTCACGGCACACTTCTGACTTCACTGCGACGAACATCTGCTTTCAAGAATGAAACTCTCTGTCACGGTTCGCCACGGCGAACCCCTCATATCAGCACAATCAGACCCGACCATTTCAGGAAAATTTGACTTGCCCACTTCCATAAACCGACCCAGACACGTCATATTCGGGTTAGAAACCTTATTTTCGGTATGAATGAGGCCAGACAAGTATTATTCAGCCACCATCCACGTTTTTCTCTTCATCTTCTCTCATCTCTCCCAAGAGAACCCTAATCCCTCACCTTCCACTGTCATCTTCATCCATGGGCAACACTGAGTCAATTTCAATGGAGATGTTTCTGCATACCATGAGTGGCTAGGCTTCCTCTAGCTCTTGAAGATGGATGATTGGCATAAGTTCTAAGAGCTTAAAAGGGGAGTTTCAGTTTCATCTTAGTTTAGCTATGTATTTATGAATTCCTAGGTCTAGGATTTGTAAAATCTTAGTGAAAGACTTTGATTGATATGTAATCATTAGTTGATGATTCATATTTGTAGTTGGATTGGTTAATGTTGGATTTCATGCTTCAATATATGTAGTTACATATATGTTCTTTGTAGCTTTCTTGATTCTCTTCATCTTGCATGGTCATGTTTTGATGATGAGTTGATTTTCTGTTGCATTGAACCATTTGCATTAATCATTCTTAATTACACATTAGGGAAGCTTAACAATGTTTTCATTAATGTGAGCATTGGACTCAATGAGTTATTGAGGTTGTTATCAAGAAAACCTAATGAATTTATAAAACTCCCACATCTTAAGAGAACTATGATTGCCAAGAATCCATTTTCAAGAGGTTTAATCAATTGATTCAGTACTTGATTTCCATCCATTTCATTTTAATCTCCCAAAAATCCAAAAATACATTTACATTCTAGTGCATTTTATCTTAATTACAAATCTCAATGAAAATCCCCAATCTTTTCAGCTCAATTTGCATAACCATGGCATTTAATTAATCTAGGATCTTAATTTCGGCTCCACAGGTGAAACGACCCGAGGTTGTGCCTATAGTATAATTCTTGGATTAATTTTGAATTTGGCCCCAAGGTGTAAGCAAAGACAAGTCAAGGCGATTTTCAAAGGCCATGGCAACAAATGCAAGGAGCAACCATATCACAAACATCATAGTTCAATGATATAATAGCAAGCATTCATGCCATAAATAACAATGCAAAGTTAACATTAATAGCTAATTAAATCTCACTACCTTGATCCAATGCTCTTTGATTTTCTTGTTCTTCTTTCTTACTTCCACAAATGCCAAACCCTAACATGGCAATTCACAAAAGGGTAGCAACAATCATCAACCAAACCAAGCAAAAACAAAAACACAACTCAAGGACCACCCATGTCCCTTAAAGCTTCCCCTTTATTCTTTAAAATTTTAGAGTTTGCTTTCTTAACCCTGAAAATTCTTTCTTAGTTCATTCCTACATGATTTTTTTCATGTAGAATCCAAATATCTACTTGGATTTAAGAAAATAAAACCCCTCTTTTTAGATTCCACTTGACCAAACCTATAGGGTTTATTATCTAAAAATTACAACTTTGATTCTAATGCTTCCAACACTTGTTCTTTATGTTTATCCTACACTATTTTCATTTTGAACCCAATAGAAGCCTCAAAACATTGAAAAACTCATCCTAGGGTTCATCTTTAGTCTTGGCTAAAATGGCCCTCATGCAACACAACAAAGAAAACACTTCAAAAACAGCCTACGACCACTTGTAACCACTAGGATTTATCATGATTTGAAGTGTTCTAACATGTTAGACCAACAAAACTTCTTCCCTTCCTATAAACATCTTTCAGCTAGCACAAGAAAAAGGGGAGAACCATAAATTTCTAACCATACAACCCAAGTAAACAAAGCAAGGCACAACTCAGAACCAAAAAACCAAAAACTAACTTTAAACCTTGCTTGGATGATCAAAGTTGATGGCTTTCTCTTGATTTCTCCTCCAAGTTCTCTCTTTTCTCTCTTACTCACTCTTGACCAAAATAATAATATGAAAATAGGGGTGGGAGAGCTCCTTTAATGAACCAAAAATATCCCAACCACTATCATAAATGAAGTTATAAGTGTCATTACCTCCTTTTGTCTTAGTTTCTCTTTCTTAACTAACTAATTCTAAAAGAAATTAATTACCAAAAGTCAAAATCCTCTCTATTTAAGGAGTGACACTTGGAAAATTCAAATCCTCTCCATTAGGGGCTTGACACATGGCCAATTGTGAGCCATTTGAATTGCAAGACTCTAGTCTTGTTTTATCGGCGCACTTTGACTCTAGGTTTAATTTCTTTTCTATAATTACAGTATTCTGACCTCTGTAATTATTTTCTATCACATCCATAATTTATTCTCCTCATTTTTATCTTTCCAAAATACCCTCTTTCTCTCAAAATTAAATTTCCAATAATTAACTAAAAAGGAAAACTAATTTCCTTCTCTTTATTATTTTTTCACTTTTCAAAGGAATTAGGAAAAATCTTGGATACTTTAGGGTCCTCTTTTAATTCCATAATCTCTTATAATTCCTTGGGGTATCATAGAAATTTTCTTGGAATTTTATTCTCCTTAAAATATTTATTTGGAATTTTCCAAATAAAATCCCTTAAATTGGCCTAAATTACGCTTAAATTCTTCTGTAATTTCTCTAAGGGTAATTTGGTTATAAAACTAATTATATAACTCATATAATTCTCAAATGATATTATCCTTATTTTTCTTAATTTTCTAAGGCTTGGAAATATTTTTTCATAATTATATTTGACCAATTTTCCTTAATTTGTTAAACTTTCACATTCAACTTAGAAAATCATAATAAATATTTTCCAATTAACTTCTTCTATTCCTCCTTACCCTCTTGGCCCTTAACTGTTCATGAATATTCCATATCCTAAATTGCCATGTTACTGGATGTGACAAGTATCACCTCAACTTCAATTGGGTCTACAGCTGCTCCTTCTTAGGTAATCACATTACCCAAGAATCTCACCTTATTCAACCAAAACTCATACTTACTAAGTCTAGCATATAGTTGCTTTTCTTTCAAGGTATTTAGAAGAACTCACAAATGTTGCTCATGCTCTTCTAGTGACTGAGAATACAGTTGAATATCATCAATAAGGACTACAACGAGCTGATTCAAGTACGGTTGAAAAATTCTATACATATAGTCCATAAAAATTGCAGGTGCATTCGTCAATCAAAAAGGCAACACTAAAAATTCTTAATGTCCGTAATAACTTCGAAAAGCCGTCTTTGAAATATCTTTTGCTTTAATTCCTAGCTAGTGATAACCTAATCTTAAATCAATCTTAGAAAACAAGGTGGCACCAATTAGTTGATCTAGCAAATCATCAATATAGTGTAAAGGGTACTTATTCTTAACTGTCACTTTGTTTAGCTCCCAGTAACCTATACATAATTGTAAGTTACCATCCTTCTTCTTTATGAAAAATACCAGTGTGCCCTATGGAGATACACTGGGTTGAAGAAAACCCTTCTCCAATACCTCTTCTAATTGCTTCTTTGGCTCTGCCATTTCATTTGGAGCCATTCGGTACGAGGCTTTAGAAATTGGTCCTACTCTTGGTACTAGACCAATGGTAAATTCCACTTCTCTTTCTAGTGGTAGTCCATTGATCTCTGCTGGAAAGACTTTGGGGAAGTCATATACAATCAGTATTTTTATGATCCCTTCCTCCATTTCTGCTTTCACTAAGAAAGACACCATATACCCTTGGCAACCCTATCTCAAACATTTAGCTGCCTGGGCTTCCATAATCAAGTTTAGCTTTATTTTTGTGCAAGGGTTTAGGGTTTAGGATTAGCATTTTATTCTTACAGTCGAGGAGTATGTATGTAAGGATAACCAATTCAAGCCAAGGATAACATCAATATCATAGAAGGGCATATATATAAGGTCCAACGTAATGCAACAATAGGCATACTAGACAATGCAATTTAAACAAACACTGGAGGCCAAAACTTTAGCACTAGTGGCGGTGGAAAAAAAATACCATACGGTAATGTGTCAACAGTGAGGCCTAAGAGCCTAGCGCAATCATATGATATAAAGTAGTGGTAGGCGCCCAAATCAAACAATGCATGCACAAGATAATCATTCACACTGATCATACCTTGTATCATCTCTGGCGACTCTTTCTTTTTAAGGGCAAACACCCTTCCTTGAGCCTAGGGCCTCAAATTGTCCACACCTTACGGCACTCCCTAGCAAAGTGTCCTGGCTTCCTGCATCTATAGCACACGTTTTGACCCATCATGCATGGCTAATCTCCATGATTCTTGCCCCAAATTTTACATTTGTTAGTGGCAGCTTCACCCAAGGGGGGGTGAATTGGGTGAGTTATAAAATTTTAATGTAATGAAACTGCTGTAAATAAAACAGAGAAGGTTGAGTTAGAAGGATTTCACTGTAGAGCAAAGACATAGAATTTATACGGGTTCGGTCTCAACTACTTGACCTACGTCCAATCCTTAAAACACCTATGAGCCCAAGATTAAACAGGCTCTTGGCACCTCAGTACAGTAATTGATTTTCTTAATCACTGCCCCTTACTACCTATAAGGTTACAATCCCTATTAAGAGTCCATACTCTTGAGTTACTCTATGAAAGTAAGTAAAGTAGGTGTATCAATCTCTCTCATGAAGTGAATGAATGTTAAACACTGAAGTTTGGCGAAAAACAGAGTATTGAATGTAACAGTAAATATTTCAGCAAAAGTTAGCTCACGTATTCAATACTTCATTCAATGTTGTTCGCGCCTGTTATAGTTAGAGAGGTTTGATTAACTGTTAGACCAAAGAGCTTCTAGCCGTTGGAAAATGTCACATCCGACAATAGGGTAATTAGGAATAAGAAATATTCCTAAATATTTAAGGGCCAAAAATGATAAGGAGAAATAGAAGAATTTTGGTGGAAAATAATTATTATGATTTTCCAAGCCAATTATGAAAATTTGACTAATTAAGGAAAAATTGGTCAAAAATAATTATGAAAAAAATATTTTCAAACCTTAGAAAATTAAGAAAAAGTAATAATAATATCCTTTGAGAATTATATGAGATTATAAAATTGGTTTTATGACCAAATTACCCTTAGAGAAATTATAAAGGAATTTAAGGGTAATTTAGCCTCATTTAAGGGCTTTTATTTGGAAAATTCCAAATAAATATTTTTAAGGAGAATAAAATTCCAAAAAAATTTCTATGATATCCCAAGAAATTATAAGAGATTATAGAATTAAAAAGAGACCCTCAAGTATCCAACATTTTTCCTAATTCCCTCCAAAATTGAAAAAATCACTAAAGAAAAGGAAATTAGTTTTTTTTTTATTTAATTATTGGGAATTTAATTTTGAGACAAAGAAGGCATTTTGAGAAGATAAAAATGAGGAGAATAAATTATGGATCTGACAAAAAATAATTACAGAGGCCAGAGTACTGTAATTATAAAAAAGAAATTAAACCCGGAGCCAAAGTGCATCGATAAAGCCAAGACTAGAGTCTTACAATTCAAATACCTCACATTTGGTCATGTGTTAAGCCCCTAATGGAGAGGATTTGAATTTTCCAAGTATCACACCTCAAATGGAGAGGATTTTGACTTTTGGTAATTAATTTCTTTTGGAAGTGGTTAATTAAGAAAGAGAATGCAAGATTAAAAGGGTAATGACACTTGGATTTGTATTTATGATGGTGGTTAGGATATTTTCCTTCATTAAAGAATCACTCCTCCCCCTATTTTTAGATTTTATTTTTGGCCAAGAGGAAACCAAGAGGGAAAAGAGAGAACTTCAAAAGGAATGAAGGAGAAAGGCACTAGCGTTGATTATCCAAGCAAGGTTTAAGGTTAGTTTTTGGTTCAAGTTGTATCATTGAAAATCCTAGTTTCTCTTCTCTTTGGTTGTTGGCCGAAATATATATATGGTAGGGGAAGAAGTTTTGTTGGTCAAACTTTGTAGAAAACTTCAAAGCATAATAGTTCTTAGTGGTTACAAGTGGTTGTAGGCAAGGAACAAAAAACCGGACCGGGCATCAAACCGGTCGAGATAGTGGGTCAAGGGTTATTGGTCGAACCGAGGTTGAACCGGGGTCGGACCGATCATATTAAAATAATATAATTAATTCATAATATTAAAATAAAACAAAATTCATAAATAATAATCACTAAAAAAAGATGAGAAGCTACAAAAGTAGTAGTTTAAATATTTAATAGTACCAAGCAAACATTAATGAAATGTATATCTTAACTAGGGAAAATCAAAATCATCACTAAGATCATTTGCATGGGCTGAGATGTCAACAGCTGGACAAGGAAAAGCAGGAGCAACAACATCATCTTGTAAAGATGGAGGGTCAGCAATGTTCATATCTTCATCACCTATATAAGACAGTGACCAACATTAAAGATTATAAAATAACTATATATTGGTATAAGAATAGAGTCTTAATTAAATATATAAACCTTCATTAGCACTCTCAAGAGTTGTTGAATTAGCAGTGCCGTCATTGTTAAGGACGCTTTCCAATGTATCCATATCTCTATCATCAAACTCCGGAGTGGGATCTTCTTCAGCCACCCAAAAATCCACCATATCAATGTTTTCATAGTCAATTGGATCATAACTTTTGCTCTTCTTCAATGTACTCCTTTAATGACAAACAAAATATTAGATAAATATAAATCAATTAAAAAAAACTAAAGTTATTCACTGTTTCCAAGATTACCTATGCTTCAATCGCAGATTATAATTGGTGAAAACCAAATCATTCAGTCTTTTATGTCCCAATCTGTTTCTTCTTTTCATATGAATTCTTTCAAATAAGCTCCAATTCCTCTCACAACCAGAAGAAGCAGAAGTTTGACTAAGAATGCGCATTGCAACACGCTGCAATTCTGGAACTGAACAACCATAATATGTCCACCATTCATCTACATAATAAAATATATTTAGTATCCAATACTATATAGAATTAGTGAATAATCATGAATACAATAAATAATAATAATACTTACAGGGGTCTAGTTTTTGAGCAGCTTTTTGACATGAAGGCCTGTTAAAAGAGTCCTTGCCTTCGCGATAAGTAGTCGCTTGTTTCATCACTAGGAAGCCATCAATATCTTCATCTGAGTAAGACTCAACCACATCAATCAAAGCCATCATTAACTTTGACTTGCTAGGACAATCTAGACCATATGTAATTGCAGGATTCAACAAATACGATGCCGCATGAAGATTAGTCTTCAGATGTCTATCCCATCGAGTTTGAATGATTCTTGTGTAAGGCTTATACAATTCCTTGTTCTTCTTAAACATCTCCTTAATTGCTATTTTTGCCCTTCTCATCCCCTCATAAACGTAAGGTAATGAAGGCTTCTCATCTAAGTCCACAATTCTCAATAATTTGATGAGAGGAGATACAATCTTCACAACTTGATAACAGTCATTCCAAAACCGGTTATCTAAAATGATTGCACTAAAATTTTTCCCTGCCTCAGTCTTTGATAATCTATGGTCCACAAAATGCTTATCAACAACCAGAGCCTGCAAGTCATTTTTATGCATATATATGCTGTGCAATGTAATAAATGTCGTAGCAAATCTTGTGGCACCAGGACGCACTATTTCTTTCCAACTCGGTCTCCTCCTCAACCATGATAAGAAAACCATATGATTATATGCAAAGATAGTTACCTTGGATGCCTTTGATGCGAGGTCTGACACATTTGGCATGCTGGAAAAGTCTTTTAATATAAGATTCAGACAATGAGCAGCACAAGGTGACCAATAAATATTTTTATACTTTTCTTTAATCAACCTGCCACATGCTACATAGTTAGCTGCATTGTCAGTTACTACATGGACAATATTCTTAGGACCAATCCACTCAATGACTTCACAGAATAGAGTAAATAGAGTTTTGGCATCTTTGACTAAATCTGAAGTATCAATAGACTTCACAAACACCATTCCGTGTGTAGAATACACTAAGAAATTTATCAGAGTACGTTGCCTCACATCAGTCCATCCATCAGCCATGAGTGTGCAGCCATTGTTTTTCCATTTAGCTCGATGACTATCAATTAGTAACTGACATTCTTTTCTCCAATCACTCAGCAAATTGGTTTTGAAATCATAAGCACTAGGGGCTTTAAACCCAGGCCCAATTGAAGCAATACCATCTACAGCTTTTTGAAATAACGGGCAATCAAATGCTTTAAATGGAATGCAATTCACAATGGCCCACTTAGCAATCAACATTTTTACATTGTGTTTCGCTTCTTTGGTTGCTAATGCACTTTTAATACCCGATTGAGAATCAGGGGTTGTGCGAGGAGCAAAATAATTATCCATACTCCCTATAGATTTTCTCTTTTTTACACTACTCATGATAATTGGTGAATCAACATGAGTATCTTCAATTTCCTCTTCTATATTTTCAATGGCTTTTTTCTTTGAACACTCTTTCAAAGATTCTGTCATTCTATGACGTACATCATGCGAAACTTTTTTACAAGAAGATATTTGACCAGTGATACCAGCAAGGTGTTGCTTCATCCTATTTATTCCACCACCTCTATAACTATTACCACAAAAAAGGCAGGTGTATACATTTTGTGTCCCTTCTTTCTTATAAGCAACATGTGCCCATGCAGGATCAGTTTTTGCACGCAATGAAGAAATTGGTGTAGGAGGATTGGAAGTTTCAGTGTTGGGAGTGGAAGATTGAGTATTAGGAGTGACATTATCATTTCCAGAACTTTGATTATTTGAAATATCCATCACTGCTACCTCTTGAAAAGAAAACAAAATCCATATAAAATCAATTTAATCCAAAAACAGATGCACTAAGATGGCATATATGCAATGACATTGACATTCAGGAAAACATAATTCAGCTTATTAGTGATTAGTTTTTGACACTTTTGCAAAATCTTTCACTCTTATAAGGCTGAATAAAAATCAAACTAAATCAACTCAAAAGTGTTATATTTGATACAGGCATACAGCTAGTAAGCATCACAGGCCTGAATAAAAATCTAATTCATAACAAAACTAGTAAAACAACGAAGCTGCTGCCTGGAGACCCTATGACATTTAAAGCTAGTAAGCATCACATGCCTGAATAAGTCAATAAAAATCAACATTGCAAACCCATATAAAGAACATATATTACCCTTAAGGAACCGGGAATGACAGCGGCGGCAAACCCATAGATAACATCATTATCACGAATTCATAATATAATCACAGCAAGACTCATTCAGGATCTCATTTATATATAGTCTATAATCAGTAATCTCAGTAAAACAGCAAAATTCATTCGATAATAAATTACAAACCAAAATGATAGCGGCGGGAATGAGGAACCGAAAAATATTAGCCTTGAGGAACCGGGAATGACAGTGGCGGCAAGGAGACGAGGTCACTACTCATGAGCAGCAGCAAAGTTCGATGCGTATGCCAAAAAGCTTGGAGAGACAGACGAATTAGGAAATAGGATCAGAAATTCAGGGGTTTAGGGGTTTAGAGCATAAAGAGGAACGGGGAAGGCAGTATTGGAGCTCATTCTAACCGTTTCAAGTTTAGGAGACTTGCGAGTTGCGAGCTCAGATGGTTGAGGGAGACCGGAGATCAGACTTGCGATGACTCTGGGATTTTGGAGCTCTGCCGAACAAGGAGGTGTGTCGGAGTCTCAGAGACCATCGTGCCGTTAGTGACTTTAGCGAGCAAGGATTTTGGAGGAGGCAATTTGGTTTCAAGGAGGGAGGCCGGAGGCGAGCTGCTGCGGTGCGATAGTCGGGGAGCTGGAAGAACCGAAGAAATGAGTGTAGATTCAGGGGAAATCAAATAATGGGAACTCGGCGGCAGAGGAGAAACCGAGAAAGGAAGGAAGGAATTTGTTTTATAATAAAAATGACGTCGTTTAGGTTATATCAGGCAAAAAAAAAAAGGGAACCGGGTAACCCGCCAAACTGGGTTTACCCGGTTCTGTACCGGTTATGACCGGTTCTATTGTTTTTTTACCAGTTCGGTTCTCCCCCAGTTCAGCTAGTGAACTAGACCGGACTGTAGACTGGTTCACCGGTTTTCCGATCGAACCGGCCGGTCCGGTCCGGTTTTTTTTTTCATTGGTTGTAGGTTGTTTTTTGAAGTGTTTTCTTTGTTGTTTCTCTTGAGGTTTAGTTTAGCCAAGGTAGTAAATGAACCCTAGGATGAGTTTTTCAATGTTTTGATGCTTCTATTGTGTTCAAAATGGAAAATGGTGTAGGATAAACCTAAAGAACAAGTGTTGGAAGTATTAAAATCAAAGTTGTAATTTTTGGATAATGAACCCTATAGGTTCAGTCAAGAGGAAACTAAAAGGAGGAGTTTCATTTTCTTAAATCCAAGCACATATTTGGAATCTAAAGCTAAATTAATATTGGTAGATTGTCTATTTTTACGAAAACGGCAATTTAAAGAGTTATATGGGGAGAAAAATTATGAAATTAATCAAGGAAGTTCCCTTTAGTGAGATATAATTAATGGTGATCTGATATAAGAATTCTGAGATACTAGAATTTTTTGGCTATCAGATAAAATAAACCAATATTATATTACGATTCAGTAGACTGTCAGGACAACTGGGGTAGTAAAATTTCTGACAGAATGTCAAAGACACATGTCACACCCAAATTGGCCAAGAAAGGGAAAAAGAAAATAAAAAGGAAAAGGAAAAGGAAATACTAAATCAAGTTAGATTAAAATTTAATTAGGGATAAGTAAAATGATTATGGTTAAGTCATCTTCCGTAGGATCGTGACACGTGGCAAACATGGTTCATTGGATGGCTAGGATTTAACCATCTATCTTTGAAAAGTCAAATGTTTCTAGAAGGGTAATTAGCCAAGTTAATCAAGGAATTAAGGGAGTTAACCTTGGTTAAAGCCTAATTAATCTTAATGGATAAGAAAGATGACATAAGCCCTAATGACTCACCATCCAAGTGTCTATTAAGCCACATAGCCTAAGATTTGTACATGTGGAAAGAGGTCAAAATTGGAGGGCTAAGATTAAGTCTTATGCAAGAAGGGCATATGTGAAATTAGTGAAATATGGAGCCTATAAATAGCCCCTCACATGTTCATTTCATGCAAGACCTTTCAAGTAGGAAACCTCTTGCAAATTTTCATGTAGAGAGAGAAAGAGAAGAATTTTAGTGAGAGAAAGTCATTTGGAAGCAAGGTAAGCTTCTAAAACTCTTCCATTTCAAGTTATAATGATGGTATGTTAGTTTTAGGCTATTTTAATGATGATAGAAACTCATTTTTCTAAGGGGAAGTGCTGCCCAAATTTTATCAAAATGATAAGGAATGGTTTAGATGAAGATTAAGCATGGTTAAAGGTTAAAGATTAAGTGGTTACATGTTAGTTTGGTTGAAAATCCTTTTCCCTACAAATATATATATATGGATCGGCCAAGCTAAGTCAATGGGAAGGGATTAGATTTTCATAAAACTAATATGATAAATGGATTCTACATGGAAAATTATGTAGGAAAGGCTCAAGAAAGTTCAAGAATCAAAGCTAGAAAAATAAACCCTAAAAGTCAAGAAAAAAGGGGTTTAAGGGGTTTTATGTTAAGTTATGGAGTTGAAGTAATGCTTAATGTTGTGTCATTGGTTGCCTAATAGGCTATACACAACAAAGGGGCAAAGATCTAGTCAAGAGAAAAGAGTTCAAGAGGAAGGAAAGCCAACAAGGTAGCTTTTGCATTCCATTGCTTGTTAGAGTTACTATACATTGTATGTTCATTGCTATGTGTTATGATGTTATGCCATGATGCCTCCATGCATGTATACCTTGGTTTATGCAGGGTTGAGATTATATGTTATGTTATGATGTTATGTTTTTCCATGGCAAGTACATAATACTCAAGTATGTATGTATGCATGTAGCTTGAATTACATTGTGATGTGTAACCATAGTAATGTATGTAATGTGCTACTAAGATTCCCCAAGAATCTTACCCCCATACTTAACAAACCCTAGGGCCTTCAACCTCCAAGAGCAAAGGAAAAGAAGTAGCTATAGTGGAGAATTAAGTTTGCTTCAAGAAGAAGAAGAAGAATGAAGAAAAACCTTATGTTGGATGAATGTAATTAAGAGTATACTTTAAGGTTTTAAGTTATGGATATATGCTAGCTTATGTGTTAATATGTGAAAGCATGCTAATGTTGTCCAATATGCATGATTATATGGTAGGGGAATTAGTATGCAAGTACTTGGTCAAGTAAGACAATTTATCCTTCCAAGGGGGATAAAAGTCAACATTATGGACCTAAACTTTGACCAAAGTCAAATTTAGCAATTGAATGAGTATAGCCATGAGATGCGGTGAACAAATAGATGGGATTTTTCTCTTTAAGATGAGAGTTGGTTCACCTGAACCTGATAACCACACAAGAAGTTATGCCCTTCCAAAGTTGGGCTAAAATACGTAGAAAATAGAAAAACGACCATATGAACAGTAACTTTTTCAAGAAAAACTGGGCTCGAATTTTAAGGCAATCAGTCCGGAAACTATTTTCTTTCAAAATTTTATCCAAAGAGCTTTCCATAGAACTTGGAATCACTCAATTTCGATTATTCTACAATTAGTTATGAATTTTTGAAGTTTTCCACATTTTTGGGTTACAATGAATAGTAATCCGTAAAAGAAAATTTTCAAACTTGATTTTTCATAACTTGTAGTCTTCAAAAGTGATTCCAAATGCTTCCGCAAGGCAAGTTAATTGGTATAAACATAAGGTGTTACAAAACTCCCCTTTGAAGCTTGGAAACTCATGCTACTCCACCATCTTCAAGAGTTGGAAAACCCTAACTCACCATAACCTTGGAATCAGCTCCAACCAGAGTTAAATCTTCAGCCATAGTAGTTAGGAGATGAAGGAAATGAGGTGGGATGAAGAAAAAGTGCAGGAAATGGAAGGGGAAGAAGATGGAGATGGAGAGGTAAGAGGATGGGAGAATAGAGGTGTTCTTGATGATAGAATTGAGTGATAGGTCGAAAATAGGGTTTCTAAGGGCTTGAGGGGTCAATCTGGGTCGGATCATATGAGTAGAGGGTCCATATTTGCGTTCTGGATCCGAATCTGACGTTCTTGATACGAAGAGGTTCGCCGCGGCAAACTATTCCAGAGAGGTATTCTAGTGAGATTTTGAGAGTTTGCCCCGGCGAACCAAAAAGTTTGCCTCGGCGAACTATTCCAGAATAGCCACTGATGCACATTTTCAGACATTTTGCTATAGCACAGCATTTTCTTGGAAACTCTCATGTTGTGTAATGCTTTAGTCTTCAATCTTAGCTCTAATTTTCAAGTGTCCTACAATGAAAAGCAACAATTTGAAGCATCAATTGTTCTAGAAATCAATTGAATACAATTAATAACTAATTATGACAATTTTACCCTCAAAAAGACACTAACACAAAGGAAGGACTCTAAATCTAAATTAAGCACAATTATCAATAAAAGGAGCCAAAATCTATGATAAAAACCCTCAAAATGATATGAAATAACATAGAATAATTGGATTCAATCAAATCTCCCATACTTAAACCTTTGTACTCCTGGACAAAGGCAATACAAAACCAGAGCAAGAGAATAGCATTGATACAAATGGGAGCCCCTATGAATTCAAAGTAAGAAAGCAGTAGTGCCATTAACCTAACTCTTCAAACAAGCAATCATAGCGATCTAAGTCAATCAGAAGGGATTAAAGTAGAGTACAGTCAATGCAATGGGAATGAACAAAAAAGAAAACACTCAAGATACAAACTGTTTCACTCTACTCACCAAGTTGGGGTAATTCTCTCTCAAATCCACTTAATCAACCACTTTACCATAAGCTTGTTACAATCCTAGTTCTCCACTTCTAATGCATGAATGCAATGATCAAGAGGACTTCTAAGGTTATGATGATTGAAAGGGCTAATCAAAATAAGATGAGATGAAAAGATATGAAATGATTAAGCACCAAGCATTTTAGAAAAGGTTTCCAACTAACATTTACTCTAATCTTTTAAAGCACAACTTTGTTCTTCAAACCACCAATGAATTGCTTTATTTCAACATTTTATTCTATTGGTACCCTTTTATTTTGATCTTTCTTTCTTTGGCTTTTCTCAAGCATTTTCTTCTATTTCTCTATCTTTTTCTATTTCTTTTCTCTCTGTTTTTTTTTTGCAATTCCAAACCCAAGAAGACAAAGTTTAACACATCATGAATGGAATAGTGAAAATGTTAGAAACTTGAATGTATAATGCATGTCTTGGCACTTAAGAAAAGATGAAGGCTCAAATGGTTAGCAATAGAGAAAATCATGTGGGTTTGTGTTTGGGATGTAAGGGTTTAGAAAAGAATGCCTTTATCATGCTCATCACATTAATGCAACTAAGTCTTGATTAAGAATTGGAACAAGTTCTAGAAAGTGGAAAATGTAAGTGGATGCAACTCACTATGAATGAAAATTAGGTTCAAAGAATCTTCCAATAAGGCTAAATCTCAAATGCTCCACAAAGATTAATTGTACTCCAGATTAATCACAATACATTAACTCAATCAATATAAAAGCAAGCTTGAAGAATTGTGACCAATGAAACTAAAACAATCAACTTTGAACAAATAGCAATTCTCATGAGTATCAATACAAGTTCAAAAGCATTTACCGAAATCCAAGAATACACAAATTCAAGTGTAAGTTAATTGAAGCAAAAATTTTCAAAAATTTTGACTCAAAATCTTCAAATTGAGTTCAAAAATCAATGAAAATTTTGAATTTTTTTTAGAAACCATATTTTCAATAAACATAGGAAAACACAACACAATCAGTGAATATCAATCCATCCCCCATACTTAAATCTTGCATTGTCCCCAATGCAAAACTTAAGTGCAACCCTAAACAAGAGAAACCAAAACCAAAAAGGAAGGAAAAGAAAAGAAAAGAAAACAAACTACTTTTACTACTGGCTATGTCCCTCCCCCACACCTATCTCACAAGACAGCTAAATAAATCAAAAGATAAGAGGTAAGGAAGGAAAGGGACAACCTTTAGAGTAGAATCTCTTCAAGCTCTTGTAGGAGAAGTTCTCATCCCGGATGAGAAACATGCATTTTTTCAATGTGCTTACTTCTCCTTTATTGAGCTTCCTTGGTAGTGGTGATTCCTGCAAGAGAAATATTGAACTAGCAGCAGTATCTAGTCCAAAAAGAGAGAATTGGATAGATCTAGAGTAGTATAAGGACATGCAAAGAGCAAGATCTTCAAAGTAAACATCACACCTAAGAAAGTCAATAACACTCCCATCAGTAGGAGTCAAATTTTTATTTAAATTTTTGAAATACTCAAGCTTATATGAAGTGGAAGCTGAAGAATCCAACTGACAGATGTTAGAGTACAATACATCACTATCACATTCACAAGAGTTAATGTTTAAAGGGGAAGAAAAGAAGGAACAAAAGATTTATGCAAACTATTATTTACAATGCAAGATAAATCAGGAGGCAAATCACAAGATAAAACTTGTTGGAAAGACTTATTGATATTCATGATTTTATCAATTGAAACTTTAAAGCCTTTCTCAACATTATTAAAAGCTACTAACTCAATGGGATTTTTAGAAACAAAATTTTCAAGGCTATGGTTAAATTCACATTTCTCTACAAGATCATCATCCAAGCAATTCATATCAATATCATGCTTTATATTTATAGCACTTTCAGTACTAGAAGGTGATGCACACACTTTACCAAAGTTCTGCTTTTGCCACTCAACAAGTATATCATTTTTGTTATCAATGCAATCCATGCATATAGTATGAGCATTGCAAGAACAAGATAAAGGTTCATTCAAATTAGAATTAGTTTCACCATCCAATCTAGCACTAGAAAGAGAAGCATGTTCTTCACACAAAGAAGCAGTGACAGTGCAAGCAACATCATCAACTAAACAACTACTATTAGAAGTGTCAAGTGAGAATTTTTATTTTGAAACATATGAGGGGATTCAACTATGATTTCCTTGTCCACCTCATCATCACTCACATTATCAATAACTTCAACAGGAATAGTAGTTCTAGCACAAGGGTCAATCTCCTCAAGAAGAGGAGCAATACTACCTGATGTAGGGCACAAGTCCTTGTGAGTTTGTAGATGCTGTTGCTTCATCTGGGCCTCTTGTATGAGTGAATCTGGACACTTTGATTCATCTTTCCCAATCTCATACTCAATTCGCGCTATATCACTCAAGAACTTTCCCAATGTACTTTGACATTCTTCTAACTCTTCCTCTGATTCCTTAGAAATTCCAGATATTTCTACCTCTTCAAGTAATCCATGGTAGTATGAATTCAAACGGTCATAAGCTTCTCTTAAAAATCATAACTGGTCCTTCTTAGGAATAGTGAGAAATGGGTCAGGTTCACTAAATTCATGTTCATGAGATTAGGGAAGCGGTTGGTACGTGGATTGGGATAAGGGTTAGTGGTGGTAGTCATTTGGCGAAGGAGATAGTTCAAAGGGGGAATTATATGGTGAGAATGGTTCAAGATATGAAGTGAGACATGGATGGAATGACGGTGATGGTTCATGAAATGGTTGGTGAGATGAGGAAGGGTATTAGTCGTAGGGTTCATGTGATGGAATGCTTGGCTCATGATATGGATGATGTGAAGGAAAGTGTTCAAAGTGTGGATTATATGGTAGAGGTGGTAGGTCATAATATTATCCTAACGGTGGATGTTGGTTTGTGTATGAATGGAATGAAGAGGTATGGTAATGGGAATATGGAGGGTCATTCATCCAATCATTGCCATGGTTATGGTTTGGATAAGAGGTATCATGTCTTTGATGGGTTCCATCCTGTTCTCTATGATCCATGTGTGCCAGAAGAAGATCCAGTTCCTATTGTATAGCATCAAGCCTTTGAGAAGAATTATCACCCATCAGAGTATTGTCACCTACAAAAGAGGAAGGGTGATCAGATGGACCTAAATTATTATTAAACCAAGCCATAAGAAAGCTAAACAATTAGTTCCCAAAGAGTTTTTCAGTCTAATCTAAAAAGAAATAGGGATAAGAAGCAAAATATTTATTTTATTTTATTTTTTAAATAGGGGACCCTTCGCCGCGGCCAAAGGAAGGGTTTGCCGCGGCAAAGCTGTCCAGAAGAGAAAATGCGATCTGGTACAACATGCTACGCCGTGAGGAAACACAAAGTTGGCCACAGCGAAGGTGTCTCGAGAAGGATTCTCACAGAAATCTGACAAGTTGGCCGTAGTGAAACAAGGAGTTGGCCGCGGTGAAATGTCACAGATAGTAAGAAAACCAGAACACAATAACAAGAACACAGAGAATGAAAATAAGAAGAAACTCAAAAATGAAATGAATGCTATGAAGGGTATGAAACTATATGCAAAAATCGAAATCAAAATTAGGATCTTTGTTTGTATACTCAAAATTTTTATGCAATGCAAAATCTATTATGCACAATACAAAAATGTAACCTAACAGGCTCACAAAACCCCAATCAACCAAAGTTGACAATTAACTAGCCTAAGGAACCAACTTAATGGCTCCCTGGCAACGGCGCCATTTGATGAGGACCTTTTGTCGTTCGCCTTGGGGTTCTCAATCAAAAATAAATCCAAGCTATGTAGTATAGTGCAAACTTGGGTCGTTTTACTTTTGGGAGCCTTTATTAATTACCTAAGCTAGACTAAATGCCTTGCAATGCAATGAAAAGGGGTTTTGGGTTTTAAGATTTAAATGAATGGTGACTAAACTAAATGCAATGAAAACAAACCTAAGCTACTATATTTTTGGTATTTTTGGATAATAATGATGGAATGGAATTGAATGATAGGAAATCTCTTGAAAATGGTTTTGAGGGCAATCATAGTTTACTTAAGATATTGGGAGTTTCACAAATCCATTAGGTTTTCTTAATAACAACCTCAATAACTCATTGAGTCCAATGTTTAAATCAATGAACTCATTAATGAAAACATTGTTAAGCTTCCCTAATGTGTAATTTGAGAATGATCATGCAATTGGCTCAATGTAACCCACAATCAACTCAGTATCAAAACATGACTATGCAAGATAGGAGAGAATCATGAGAGTTACAAAGAAGCATATATGTGACCACATATATTTAAGCACAAAATTCAACATCAACCAATCCAAACTACAAATGTAAATCATTAACCAATGATTACAGAATCAACCAAAGTGTCTCACTAAGAATTTACAAATCCTAGACCTAGGAAATCATAAATACATAGGTAGAAACTAAAGATTGAAAATGAAACTCCCCTTTGAAGCTTGGAAACTCATGCTACTCCACCATCTTCAAGAGTTGGAAAACCCTAGCTCACCATAGCCTTGGAATCAGCTCCAACCAGAGTTAAATCTTCAGCCATAGCAGTCAAGAGATGAAGGAAATGAGGTGGGATGAAGAAAAAGTGCAGGAAATGGAAGGGGAAGAAGATGGAGATGGAGAGGTAAGAGGATAGGAGAATAGAGGTGTTCTTGATGATAGAATTGAGTGATAGGTCGAAAATAGGGTTTCTAAGGGCTTGAGGGGTCAATCTAGGTCGGATCATATGAGTAGAGGGTCCATATTTGCATTCTGGATCCGAATCTAATGTTTCTGATACGAAGAGGTTCGCCGCGGCGAACTCAAAAGTTTGCCGCGGTGAACTATTCCAAAGAGGTATTCTAGTGAGATTTTAAGAGTTTGCCCTGACGAACCAAAAACTTTGCCCCGGCAAACTATTCCAGAATAGCCACTGATGCATATTTTCAGACTTTTTGCTATAGCACAGCATTTTCTTGGAAACTCTCATGTTGTGTAATGCTTTGGTCTTCAATCTTGGTTCTAATTTTCAAGTGTCCTACAATGAAAAGCAACAATTTGAAGCATCAATTGTCCGAGAAATCAATTGAATACAATTAATAACTAATTATGACAATTTTACCCTCAAAAAGACACTAACACAAAGGAAGGACTCTAAATCTAAATTAAGCACAATTATCAATAAAAGGAGCCAAAATCTATGATGAAAACCCTCAAAATGATATGAAATAACATAGAATAATTGGATTCAATCAGCTAGGCGTTTTCCTTCCTCTTGAAGGTGTAGCAATGGCTGGAGTTCAATGAGCTAAGAAGGGGAGTAGTTTAATCCTAGTTCAGCTATGAATTTATGAGTTTCTAGGTTTAGGATTTGTATTTTGTAGTTAAACTACTTGATTACAGTTGTAATCAGCTTGGATTTTCATATGTGTAGTTAATTGATTATTGTAGAACCTTGAGCTTAAATATGTGAAGTCTTATATATGTCAGTTGTAATCTTTTGATTCTCTTTGCTCTTGCACAGTTGTGTTTTGATATTGAGTCGATTTTGATTGCATTTGACCTGTTGCATTAATTAATCTTTCTATACACACTAAGAGCACTTAACAAGATCTTGAGAAATGGAGTTCATTTATCAAAATTCTAGACTTAAAGAGTACTTTGAGGTTTATCAATTCAAAACTTAGTGATTTCTACTCCCATATCAATTGATTTTGAACTATGACAGCCTGAGCACACTTTCAAGAGGAACTTCATCATTATTTGGTTATTGTCTATCTGCATTCATCACTTATTTCCCTAAAATCCAAAAAAAAAATATTTTGTTCCCCATTCATTCAATTTACTTAATGATTTCGAAAAACCAAAACCCCCTGTTTATATTCAAGTTTGTATTGCATGACATTTAAGCTAACTTAGGTCCATTTCGCTAAGGCTCTATTTAAGTGAGACGGCCCGAGGTTGCACCCTATAGTGCAATCCTTGGATAAAATTTTTGATTTAACCTCCAAGGTCTAGAACAGGTTCTGAGTAAATCAAATGGCACCGTTGTCGAGGAGCCAAGAAATTGGTTCTCTAGGTTAGCTTGTGTCATTTATCTGTCAATTGAGGTTTTGAGCCTTTTTAGATTGCATTTTAGGTAGCTTAGGTGCATATTTGTTCATAGTAGAGGATTTCATTTTGCATAGCATCAAAATTTTGGAAATACAAACAAAGAGACTGATTTTTTATACCTTTATTATTTTCACTCTACATTTGCACTGTTCAGAAGTCTGTCTAGCTCTCTGTGACATTTTGTTGTGGCAAACTCCTTCTTTCACTATGGCCAACTAGCAAAAACACTTGAGGATCCCTTTTGGGAAACCTTCACCGCGGCATACTTTTGCTTTCGCCGTGGTAGACCTTCTACATTTAGTTCACAGACCGTCTCGGCCTACTTTTGCCACAGCATACTTTTGCTTTCGTCGTAGTGAACGCTTCTAGAAAAAGTTTTGAAACTTGAACTTTTTGCTTTTCCTTCTATGCATACACACTCATACTCATATATACACTTGCATCCATCACAATTCATACTTTTATCTAACTTTGTGTGCTGTAGGTCTTTTTTTTTTTTTGCTTTTTCTCTATGACTTTGTTCTTGTATGCCACGAAAAACCAAGCTTATACCTTTCAACCCTGAGATTGAGAGAAGACTCAGAGAGATACGAAGAGAGAAAAGAGTTGAGGGGACAAGCAAATTAGTGGTCGAACAAGAAAACATCTTTATGGAATCTAGCCAATCTAGTAGCGAGAGTGAACCTATTGAAGAGGAGATCATGGCTGATTTACCACCTAACCCACCTAATCCTAACCCCCATACTAACCAAGTCAGGAATGGAGGCAATGGAGGGAATGGAGAACAAGAGAGAGTGGGAGAAAATAATGGGCACCCTAGAAGAAGAACAATTAGGGAAGCCACCACATCTGATGTCAATTTTGACCCATTTACTGCTGCGTGCCCTAATTTTGAAGTTAATTTTGAAATTAAAGGTTTATTGATTAACTCACTTCCAAAATTTCATGGCTTGACAGGAGAGGATCCTTATTTTCATTTGCAATCCCTTTCTATGGTTTGTCAGAGCATGAAGCCTATGGGAGCATTGCTGGATCAAGTGTTGTGGAAGGTTCTCCATTTATCATTAGAAGGTAAAGCTCGAGAGTGGTACATGAGCCTTCCAAGGCATGTGGCTAATGCATATCACAGTTGGGGGAACTTAAGCAAAGCATTCTTGGAGAAATACTTTCCGGCTTCTCAAACTTCATCAATGAGAAAGGAGATCTATTCAGCTAAGCAAGACTATGACGAGTCTCTTTACAACTATTGGAATAGATTCTAAGACCTGCTCTCAAGGTACCCACATCATCAAATTCCAGATGAGCAATTGGTGTAGTATTTTTATGATGGGTTGAAGAACCAAGAGAAGGGTATATTAGATGCTGCATCAGGAGGATCTTTGATAGACTCCACTACAGAAGAGGCTTGGGATTTGATCAAGAAAATGGCCCGAATCATCAACAATTTAGTGCAAGAGATACTCGAGCGGTACATGAGTTGGGAGCTTCAACAGTTCACAATAGAAGAATGGACACCTTGGAATCAAAGGTTGATTCTCTGGAAAGCAAAATAACTTCTCCATTATCCCTTATCACTGCGGAGTTGAAGAATATGAATGTGCATAGACCAGCACCCTCTATGGATATTACTGCCCCTAGTTGTGAGACTTGTGGCTCAGTTATGCATATTTCTAGTGTCTGTCCTGGCTGATATGAAGAGGTATCTGCGGTTTTTCAGGGTCGTACAAATCAAAAGTGGGACCCTTACTCCAATGCTTATAATGAGGGGTAGAAAGCAAACCTTCTACTTGGCTGGAGAAATGAAGAGAGTAGACCACCACACAGATTTCAAAACAGTGGAGGAGCTGGTTCATCCTCAAACTAGTTCCAAAACCAACCTCAAGCCTTGACTATTCCACCTAAAGAAGACACAAATCAACTCCTACATAACATGATGGCCTTAATGAAAGAAGAAAGGACTTCTAATGCAAATCAGTTCAACTCTTTAGCTTCATTGATTCAACAAGACTTCTCTAAAAATGATGCCAAATTCAGTGCCTTGAGAAAAGAATGGAGCATTGGGAGACAAAGGCTAAGAACATCAACTCTTATATAACTCAGCTGTCCAATAACATGAGTGAGCAACAAGCTAGGAGCAGTGGTACTATTCCCTCCAACACTGTTATAAACCCTAAGGGTTTAAATGCTATTACTCTTCGAAGTGGGAGGCAAGTAAAGTTTAATGAAGAGGAGGATGAAACTGTTGATGAGGAGATTATTTGTGACGATCTGCCACCACCTTCCCAGGAGGTCAAGAAGTCAGAAAGCTCCAAGGAGATGAAATTGCGACGGAAGGAGTCCACTACTAAGCATGATGGCAAGGAGAATGCAAAGGAATCTAAACCAAGCAAACATGGAGCCTTGAGCAAGGAAGGTAAGGAGGTAAACATCAATAACTACCTTTTCCTCATTCTTACTTGAAAAATGTAAAAATGGGCAATGAAAGGCAAGATCATGAATTGTTTGAAACTTTTAGCAAGGTAGAAGTCAATATTTCCTTACTTGACCTGATTAAAAAGATTCCTAAATATGCAAAAGTTCTTAAAGAGTTGTGTACACAAAAGAAGAGGTTTAAGCCTAATGAAAGAGTTCAATTGCCCTCTAATGTGTCTGCCTTGTTTAAACCCCAAACCCAGTAAAATGTCAAGACCCTGGATCTTTTACTATCCCTTGCACTATAGGAAAAGTCACTATAGGGGGAGCCCTACTTGATCTAGGAGCAGCCCTTAATGTCATGCCTAAGTCCGTTTACACTTCACTAGGAGTCAAGACTCTTAAGTCTACTACTGTTGTACTCTAACTAGCTGATAGGACTATTAGGTATCCTGAGGGCATTATTGAGGATATTTTGGTTCAAGTTAAAGATCTAGTTTTTCCTACTGATTTCTATGTGCTTGACATGTCTTCTGAGCTTGTAAATGACACCACACTAATCCTAGGTCGACCTTTCTTAAGGACTACTAATACTATGATTAGCATGAAAGAGGGGACCATTATAATGGAATTGGGTAATAATAAAGTTTCTTTTAACATGTACGAAGCAATGAAACATCCTTATGAGGACTATTCACTTTTGGGTGTTAACATGATAGACATTGCTGTTGAGCATGCTTGCTCTGAAATTGAATTGCAACATGACTCTTTTTATTCTGACCTTTACTCTACTGATTCTAATGATGAAGATAATCTGTTTTCTTCTTTTTTAGCTCTTTATTCATCTCTTTCTACTTGTTCATGTGGTGGTAACGTGACATGTCTTGACTATATTGTGGTTAATTGCATGCTTTCATCCGGCATACATTTTCTGTGTCATCTACCGATGCAAATTCAATTTGTGATTCCTCTATTATCAGTGATGATTCCCTTGGGGAAAGGTTTTCTGTTCATGTTTCAAATTTCCCTAACATCGCGGAAGCTGATGCTGAAATGGAAAATGATGATATGGAAAAGAATCCCTTTAAGGCGGTTGCTGCTGTAGATCAACTTAAAGTTGGTTCAATGCTTGGAGAGGAAGGAAACTGTAAAGCTGATTAAATTCAACCAGAGCTATTATTGGTTGAAGGAAAGGGGAGTAATCTGTTCTCTCTTGAACTTCATAAATTGATCCCTTCTGTTGTGCAACCACCTATGATTGATTTGAAACCCCTGTCCCCTACTCTGAAATATGTTTTCCTTGAGTCTAATGAACAATTATCTGTTATTATTACTAACTCGCTATCTGGGAGTGAGGAAGAGAGACTCCTATCTGTTTTGAGGGAGCATAGGAGGGCAATAGGGTGGACTTTAGCTGATATTCCTATAATTAGTCCAGCTATTTGCACACACAGGATTCTCCTTAGTGAGGGATCAAAACCAGTGAGGCAGCCCCAAAGGCGACTGAACCCTCTTATACTTGATATAGTTAAAAAGGAGATTACTAAGCTTTTGAGTACAAGGATTATCTATCTTATTTCTGATAGCGAATGGTTCGGTCCAATACACGTAGTACCCAAAAAGAGTGGGGTGACAGTGGTTAAGAATGAACGAGATGAGCTTATCCCTACAAGGGTGCAAAATTCATAGCGTGTGTGCATAGACTATAGAAAACTTAATAATACCACACGAAAAGATCATTTCCCTATTCCTTTCATAGATCGAATGTTAGAGAGGCTTACTGGCAAGTCACATTATTGTTTTCTAGATGGGTTTTCAGGTTCCTATAGCCCCTGAGGATTAGGACAAAACCACTTTTACATGCCCTTTCGGTAACTACGCTTATCTTAGGATGCCATTTGGGTTATGTAATGCTCCAGGCACCTTTTAAAGGTGCATGATGGTGATTTTCAATGACTTCCTTGAGAAAAACATGGAAGTCTTCATGGATGACTTCACAGTCTATGTAGAGAGCTTTGATCAGTGCTTAAATACCCTAAAACAGGCTCTTGAGAGGTGCATAGATCACTACTACAAAAAATACATTTAATGGCGGTTAAAATAAGCTTTTTACGATGGTTTTGAGACCGACGTTTATGCCATCGACGTAAAATGTAGAGGATTTCACTGCGGTTTAAGAACCGCCGTGATATGTGACTTTTCACTGCGGTTATATAAATAACCGCCGTGAAAAATTTTTATTCCTTTAAGCTACGTTTCACTCTACTGATCAGGAGGGAATGGGAGAACAAAGCCTCAAAGGAAATCTCTCGCCAGTTAAAAGCATTCTGATGGAATAAATATAGATTTTTTCCTGCCATAGCGTCACTTAGCTTCACCTTCGGCTACCAAATCGAAGCAACTAAGATTTAATAAAGATAAAATCAAAGACTCAAATCTGCTAAAAATCAGATCTCTTTAAACTCAGATTAAGCATCTTATTTTTAAACAAAGAAAATAATCATATCAAACCACAAAAACTGTGAAATCCTCAGAAAGAATGTGAAGGGAATTGAAAGACGACGCGCAGCGGAAATCAACTTAAAATTTTAAAACTTTCAATCCCTTGCCCGGATCTACCGATCGCGTTTAAGTCAGGTAGTAAGAAGCATTACCTTCGGTGTTCGATTTCCTGGTGGCTTGGTGATTCCGCCGTTCAGGATGCCTCTGCTTGCCTCCTTTGTCGTTCGAAGTCGACAACTCCGGTCGGCTTCCTCTACCAGTATCCACACGAGTAGCCCTTAATCTTGAACGACGTGCTAGCGTCTATGTCCGTCTAGGGTTTTCAAAATCCGTCCTCTCTTCTCACTTTTGGCCGTCCCTTATCTGCTTAGTGCTTTTTCTCTCTCTAAAACCCTAGCTCCTCATATCAAATATATAGGATGCTATAGGTTTAATGAATGATTTTTAATTTCGAAATTAATCCTAAATTAATTCCGAAATTAATACAATATCAAATATTGCCTAATCAGATAAGAAAATAATTAAATAAATATGGTTTATATTAAATCCGTTTCACAGATTTAATTCACCTATTTTTTAATTCAAAAATAAAGATATGACGGAATTAATTACATAGATCTAATTTATCCTTATAAATTAAATCTAACAATTAATATCTCTTATATTTATATAATATATATATAATCGATATATATACATGTCCACCCTATATTATTCATTGAATCTGGACATATCTTAGATTCAATGAATCTGGACATCATAACTCGCATTGAGCTATTTTGTGTGCGACCCTGTAGGCCCATATGAAGTTGGCAGTGGGCCATTAACTATAATGACTCACAAGTCGTAAGCGGTCTCTAGCAAGACATCACGACTACCCAAATCATATGAGGATCATTGAACGATGTAACCTTTCATACAACCATATCGCGTCCCTTTTATCACATGACATTTTGGTCATGGATGAGGCATGGAGAACGTCATCCTCCTATTCATGACCGTTACTTTCTCGATCCCTGAGTAGTCCGAGTATAGAAACGGGACTACCTTTCCATTATATATAGCCATACATTTCTCAGACTCACTCTGTCACAACCTTACTTATATAATACCATAGCATTCATTTAGAACCATTCCAGACCACTTTGGATGGTCTTAAGCTAAAAATTTCAATTTGGACTTAATTTTGGAAAATTACTGTTCACTGTCCAGTTTTCAGATTACAGGTCCAACTTTGGAAAATCATAACTAATTCTAGAAAAAATCGTATGGAGGTGTTCCAAATTCTACACAGAAAGCTCTTTCAATGCTCTCTAAGGGAAAAATACTCAATTGGACTTATTCTTTCCCAATTCATACAGTTTATTGGGTTAATATTACTATTTGTTTGGTAAAATCTGGACTCTCTAGACTCTGTGCCTTAACTTTGATAACTCATATCTCTTCGTACACATCTCCAAATGAGGTGATTTTACCACTCATTTTGAAGCTTGGGATGTGCAATATAATCTAAGTACCACCAAATCTCGTGATTTAACTCATTCATTTGATAGGTCAAACTGAAGCTCAAAACTAACTTCTTCAGGACCTACGTTTTATCCTTTAATATCTCCTTACTTTAATTCTTTTTATTTCTTTGACATACATAGCATGGGTTTAATCTTTCTCATTCATCTCATATACTTTCATTCATGCCATAAACATCCTAAGCATATACATTGAAGTAATGGCATTCATAACATAATTTACAGCATAGGAGAATTATACATTGAATATTAATATCATTCATTTGCATTAATAATTCTCCACTTCTTCTCCTTGCTTCTCATGCCATTAGTGCCCATCATTGATTGACCTAAATGGTTGGTTAGGGAGGGGGTGAGATTCGGGGGAATCTCAGTAGCAAACAATACCATATTAATCATGCTAGATGGATGCTAATGCACTACACACGCAACTTGTTTATTCTCTTGTTAATTAGTGACATACTAGCATGCTCAAAGCTAACTTCTTGATGCATGGCCATGGAGACATAATCTACTCATCATGAATAGCAATTACAGCAGCTAAAACATGTCACAATAACATTCAATAACATGTACACGCGCCAACACACAAGCATACAACATCAAGCAATGACAATAGGTAAGTTCACTACCTTGCACCTCAAGCCTTCCTCTTACTTTTCCTTTGACTCCCTTGACTTTCCAACCATGTTAGCTTTTGGTCAACATCATCAAACATCCTCTTGGATGTTCCAAAGGTCCTAAACATAGTCATAATGATCATACAATCTATTAGGACCACTAGATTACATAAAGTCAAAGCTAGCTCTCTTGAACCTCAACCCTTTCTCTTAGTCTTAGGGTTTTCTTTCTAGCTTTTCTAACATAAATCTCATCATTTCCCATCCTTATGATCCATTTCTTGTCAATTAGGACCACTTTAGATGGCTTTAGATTCAAGAAGATCAAATCTGGAAATTTTGGTTCGCGGGTACTGTTCACGCAGAATCTCCAGAATTTTTGCTCAACTTTGAAAATTCATAATTAAATCTATAAAACTCCAAATTGAGTGATTCCAAGTCTCACTGAAAGATTATTAAGTAAATTTAAAGGAAAAATAGTTTCAGGAACCAATTCTACGCCAAACAGTACCAGAATTGTACGGAACTCGACACCCTTCCAAAGCTTAACACTGTTTCCAGATTTCAACCCTAACTAACTTTGAAAAATCACCATAAATCGTACACATATCCAAATGGAGTGTTCCTACCCATGGATTTAAAGCTCACAGAGTGTACTTTAAGCATGAAAAATTTCAGAATCAGATACACACAGTAACTAATTCGAAATAGGTATCAAATCAGATGCTACAGCCACCACATACCTTGATCTTGAAGCTTGAACTTTGTTCCTTCTTCTTGGGCCTTCACCCCTACGTTTTTCTCTCTAAATTTTTGTAGAGGTTTCCCCTCTTAAACTCATGTTAGCTGAAAATATGAAGGGGAAGAGGCTCTATTTATAGCCAAAAAAGTTGGCTTGAATGGACCAAAATGCCCTTGGTGGCTAATAGAAAGGGTAAGGGCAAATTTGGAAGTTCAAGTGACTTTTGCATCATCATTGCATCATCTTATTACATCATGCTTACCTCAACCTTCTAGAAGATGCCAAGTGTCATGAAAGTGGTGGAGGAAATGGGAGATTAGATCCTAACCGTTGGATCAAACTTGTTTCATAAGCTTCCTCCGAATTTACTTGGCCCACGTTTCTCCGGCTTTCTTTATGGCCTTTCGGAGCTCAGAAAATTGTTCTGTCTACTTTACAATTTCCTTTAATTCTAAAGAATATCTATGAATTTTCTTAGGTCATAACACTTCCTTTAAACCTTGCATAAAAATTCATTTACCAAAATGCCCTTTTATCGGCAAAACCGGCTCTTTAATTTATTAAAGCCACTCCACTGGCCATTTTGGTTGCGGGACTAATTTTATAAATTAGTACAAACCTTTCAACCATTTAACCTTATTTTTGTATACATTTTTGAGGTCTCTTGCTATTTTAAATAATTACCTCAAATGATATACTTTTTACTGGCCATAACCTCATAAATTCCATTTAAGCTGCCTCAGGGGTATTTTTGTCATTTCTCTTCACAGAAGAGTCTTAGAATATTATTTCCCATTTTTTGGGATTTTTCTTAGAATTTTCTGTACCCTCTTCCACTTTTACCCCTGTTGGTCATAACTTTCAGAATTTACAGTTTAGTCCCTGGTTGGACTTAACTTCATATAATCCTCTCTTTGAGGCTTCTAACTCAACCTTTGGCCTATATCTAGTCTCTTTTCTCTCTCTGGGCCTTCGAGACTTTACTGGAGACTCTAACTTTATTACACTTTAGCGCCTTAAAACTTTTACTTTGCAATTTAGTCCCTGAAACTACTTCGACTTCCTTTCTCATCTTTGGGACTTTTGCTAAAAAAGGGGTTTGATAGCCTATCTAATTCAGGCTATTACTGGTACTTCTAGGCCTAAAACTTTGGATGTTACACACTCATCGAGGGGCCAGTAATATCTCTCTACACGAATGTGAGGGACAAATTCCATCTTGACCATTCACATTCCTCCGCACGAAAAACCACTAAGCCTGAACATAGTCTTTATGATCACTCGGTCAAAAGTGACTTTTGACTAGGTCAAAGCTGAGCTTTTCTCATGTAGGAATCCATGACGATCTCAGGTCAAAGGGCACAGTGACATGGTTTTATATATGAGAGAAGCTTATGACTTAACCCATGCAGCTCTCTCATAGCGGGTCGGTCCAACACCTTGTACTCTTACATGTGCCTATGACTTTAATTTATATCTCTATATATCTTTAAAGTCATACTGGTCTTATTTCATCTCTGCTCCCACATAGATGACCGACCAGGGACATTTAGGATAAACCATGAGTTATCCAAGGATAGTCATCACAGTAAACATGCAAAATATATAACGTAATTAATAAATTCATAAATTAACAATGTTCAACATAATGATTGGCTCCTAGGACAATTTCCAACAGAATGGAGGTGAAAAATTCACAAATAAGAATGAAGAGGATGAGGCAATGTGACGGCAACAACAACAGTGACATGATGGAAGAACATGACGGAAATGATAGAAGCAATAGATAAACGTCGACAAATATAGGAGGAGGAGAAAAATCGATGAGGAGGTGGTATAGGGGACTATGAGCTCTGACTTTGAAAAGTGAAAACTATCGCGCGATGGATTTTAAAATTATGATAGACTTTTTATGGCGGTTATTTAAAACCCGCCGTTAAAAGTATTTTTACGGCGGTTATTTAAAAAAACTGCCATTAAAAGTAATTTTTTACGGTAATGCCTTTAAAAGTCTGCCTATAATTACAGAAATGCCACTGTCATATTTTTTACAACGTTTTTTCTAAAACCGTCGTAAATTAGCGTCGTGAAAGCTCTTTTTTGTAGTAGTGGATAGAAGTTGATCTTAAATTTTGAGAAATGTCATGTTATGGTGGATAGTGGGATAGTTTTAGGGTACCTAATCCCCAAAAGGGATTGAGGTTGATAAGGCTAAGATTGAAGTTATATCCTCACTTCCTTATCCCACCTATCTTAAAGATTTGAGATCCTTCTTAGGCATGCGAGGTTTTACCGGTGATTTATTAAAGATTTTAGTAAAGTTGCCCTACCCCTTTCTACTTTGTTGAAAAAAGATGTGGAATTTAACTTTGATGACAATTGTAGATTGCTTTTGATACTCTTAAATCTATGCTTGTTTCACCTCCATCTTAACTGCACCTAA
>NW_021637743.1:0-29749 GCF_004799145.2 Neltuma alba
AGCAAATAACTCTTGTTTCCTTCAAGCATCCCATGGAAACCAAAGCATAAATCATAATCAATCCAAAATAGTATCTAAATTACCCTCCACTATCAAAATAGTGTGCAAGTCACAGTCTAAATGAATCCTCTCTCCCCTTAAAGCAATTTAACTACTTAGACAAGAACGAACAACATATTCCTCTCATTGGTTTCAAGGCACTTTAAAAATTCAATTAAACTCAGCTGAATTTCTAAGAAACAATCTCTTGATAAAATTTTCTTTTCCAAGCTCATTATTGAGATTGAGCAGCTCTGACATGAGAAATTAATTCAATGATGCCTTCATCAAACTTGTCTCTAAGGATCAAATATTTATCTATCACACATTTCATCAAACATCTTACATGCATCCAAAATCAACCAATGAACAAACACATAATACAAAAACTAGCGACCGCATACTTCCATTGATGAACATAATAATCTCCTAGTGTTTCCTAAATTCCTCTTCGTACCTTTCATTTAATCCAGAACACACACACACACACACACACACACACACACACACACAAACACAACGTCTATGCATCTCCAAGTTCCGAAATAAGGATTGAACAACTTTAATTTAGCATTTAAGCCATAATACATTGAACATCTTAACTGCCCCATTCCAACAAAATTCCTCTTTTATACATTTTAACAAACACTTTGTGTGCACCAATATTCAAACCATACACACACCAGACCACCACTCACAGCAAACGCTACAGACAAATACAGAGACAGATTTGAAGATGAACAGCAAAGGAATACACGCACAAAGACATCAAAGAGAAAGAAGAAGTAAGAGGGGAACTTGCTCACATACACAATGTTGTCGAATGAAGGAGGACATTAACCATGAACAACGAACATCTAGTGAGTGAGAGAGAAGATGAGCAACAACTTGGAGCAAAGAAGAATCACAGGCAAGGAAAATGGTGGACAGCTTTGGTACCAGACGTGCATCATCGGACAGCCAGGAAGTGAGGAGGGCCAAGGGAAGAAGGAAAGCAAAATGGCTATGGATGCTCCCCCCCAAGGATTCGGGAAGCTTCTCACCCGCTCCCCCCTCTCCGGCCGTTGAACGAGATCAAAAAATCTGATGAGGTCTGTTTTTGTTTTTTTTAAAAAAATTAGAAATATTTGGAGCCAAGACCCAAAGATGAGTAGTAACCCAAAGCCCACTACATTTCTTTCTTTCTTTCTCCCCCTTTTTTTTTAAAACTTACCAGATCAATTAATTGATTATTGTTGATTTTTAAAATTCTCAAATGGCTGGCTCATTACAAAAACCTTGCAATGCCTGATCAGCAGCACTATTAGAAAATTGAAAATGTTCCCTTTGTTTTTTTAAGTTCCTTAGCGTGACTTGCTTGAACAAATAGAGCATTTATCATATATAAAGATGCAATTTCATTGATTTAGATTTGATTTAATTTAAACTTAAAATTTCAAGTGAAGATGTAGAAAATCATAATCTAAATTCAAAATAATTATTTGAAGCTTATTATCAGTTTAAGGATGCAATTAAGACATTTAGTCCATGAAGTTTGCCTTCATTTGGTTTTAGTCCCTCAAGTTTCAAACTCTAAGTTTTTAGTTCCTCAAGTTTCTTTTTATTTAAGAAATTAGTCCCTATAATTCATTACAAACCAAAACCAAAATAAAAGCAAATTTGAAGGATCAAGAATTATATTTGCCTAAGGATGTTTATTATGCGTTTGACCAAAGTAAAACGTTAACCCTCTATTTGGATGGGAATAAAAGTTGAGAGGAAAGAAAAATGAGAGGAGAGAAAATAGAGAGAGAAGAGAAAATTAGAGAGAAAAAATATTATCACCTTCTCATGTTTGGATGGACAAGAGAAAACAGAAAAGAAAGAAAATGAGTAAATATATTAATGACTAACATACCCTTTCTATTATATCAAAATATATCTTGATTAAAATCAAATTAAATATAATAATGAAAAACCATATTTACATTAACATAATCATATAATTTAAAATCAAATTATTTGATAAAGATATATTATCACGTTATTATATTTTAATATCAAATAATTTTGTAAAAAAAAATTTTGTGAATGTAATGCTAAAAAAACCAAAACAACAACTCTACTTGTTTTTCCTTTCAGTTCATTTTAGAAGGATTTTTGCAATTTTAGTTATTTTATTTTTCAATCAAGCAAACATAGAAGAAAGACTTGATAATAATAAATAAAGTAAAAAAATGAAAAAAAAATAAATAAGTATTATTTTGCTAAAAAAACATATGTAAGGATAACGAGGAAAAATATGTTTTCTTCTCATAGCCCATTTTCCTCCCAACTTTTCTCTCGAAGGAAAATAGACTGTGGGACCCACCTCATTTTCTTTCTAACTTTTCTTTTTTTCCACTTTTCGTCCCTCATTTAAACAGGGAAAAAACCACTTCTCCCTCATTTTCCTTCTTAGTTTTCTTTCCTCCCTTATTTTCTCTCCATCCAAACATAGTGTAAGTCTGAAATATTTAGTATTTACCCAAAGTTTCACATTTTCTTTCATGTAGTTAAATAAATTTTAAATCATTAATTTATTAATTCATTGAATATTGACACACACACACACCATTATAACATGTGTACATGTTCATCGGTTTTGGTTTTTACTTTTTACTTATAGGATACAACTTATGTTTTTATTGATCTTGATTTGGAAAAAAATCTGAGTTGAAGATCGATTTGATGATATATTTATTTGAAAACCGACCAGCTAATCTTACTAAGTTCGCACATTAGCGTCTTCTTTAGCGGAGTTGATGCGAAGCCCAAGTCATGCTCTTCTTTTCTCCCGTGAGGTTTAGATGGGAAGCTGTGTTTTTTGAATATGGTCTCCCCTCATCCAAATAACTATAGTTCATTCCCCAAAAAAAAAAAATCTCTATGCAAAACAAACCCAAAAAAAAAAAAAACCCGCTATGTTATATTCTCAAATACGCTATGCATAAAACCCGCTTCGCACATTCCACAACTCTGTTAAGCTACCTTTTGCAAAACAAACCCAAAAAAAAAAAAATTCCAACTATACACCAAAAGTAAAAAAACTCAATCAATCGTTCCATCAGCATTCCTTTGAATTTTCCCCACCTGGCTGTGTGAATCTCTATGCAAATGTATCATAATACGGTCAACGGGTTATACAAGCCAAAGCAAATCATCATATAACTGTTGAACATCATAGGCATGTAAAGAGGATTATATGCGGACAAAAAAATGAACAGCTAAGATTGAATAACATGGAAACAAAATGAACATCTAATATTGAAGAACATATATTTACATCTCCACAAGAAATAGCTTCTTGAACATTAATTTGAGAATTCTGCTCAACTAATAAACACAGAATTGAAAGAAAAATGAACGCTTGATAATAACATAAACCCAAAAAAAAAAAAAAAATCTGCCTAATTCTCTACCACCCATTTGAGCTTCTTCATCGCACCACACTGAGCACCCCTCCTTTCTCTACCACCCATTTGTCCCCTATGGCATTTTTAATTGAAGCTGGAAGAGTTTACTGCAATCACATATCCCGAACTTGAACCCCTTGAGGAATTCGATGCATTTCCTATATCAGGTGTGGCCGCTTATCGTTGTGAATCATTAATATAAAAGCAGTGTTCCATGTCAATAAACAGAGCATATAAATATAATAATTTGTTGAAATTCTATCTGATAATATTCTCTAGGGTCAAAAACTAAATACATCGTTCGCGTACCTGCCTTCAATAATCATAGGGGCCTAAACCCTTTGTCTTTATGTTGAGGCCCAATGGCAGTAGCATAAGGAGAAATACTGCACGGTGATGGCAGTGTCCTACTTTCATCAATAACATCACATTTTGATTTCTATGTCTGTTAAAAGTTTTTGTTCAAAATCATAAATAACAACTTACGTAGATCATGGCAAAACCACAGGAATGATTATAGACCCAGTTAAACAGCAAAACAATTATTGTTTTCTGCTAAATTAACATAGAGGTTGCTGATGAGATCATAAGAAAGAAAGATCCAGTAAGGTAATTAATTACACAAGACTAAAATGATTATTTGAAACATACTTGTAAACACAAGCTTGGTACTAGTACGCTGCCTAATAATATCAGAAAGAAGAATATTGCCCAACGATACATCCACTTATGTTTATTAGCCTAGAATTGTCATCCAAGAATACACCAAAGTGCTACTGTTGGTTGGACAAAACCAAATATTTACGTCTCACTCCAGAAGCCTGATCAATAGATCTGTCTTGTGTACAATTTTTGTGTCCTTTGTCTATCAACTGGCGTGGCTCTGATTAATGGCTTCCGTGAAGAATTTATCTGCTGCTAGCGGACGTCTTTCCTCAAATTCACAAAATATTTCATTCTTGTCTGTTTCATTTGTTTAATATTTAGAAACCCCACTTTCTGTCGTGATACTTTCAGTAAAGGAACTGAAGGCATGTTTTCACCAGGAAACATAGTCACTTCCAACCTTAGCTTGAAGGGAATTCTACAGAACCCTCCACATAAAGCTGTAGGAGTGTAACTTTTCCTATTCTTGAGAACATACGTTTTAGTTTTGGACGAAAAGATTCGCTAAATATGATTTTTTTAAATGAGCTTTAGTGGTATTTAATTTTACTTATGTAAATGGATGTACAGAAGCAACATTGGGTCTTTTAGAAGATTCAACCAACATAACACGATAACAGCATTCGGTAGTCAATGTTGGCTATCCAAACTAAATTTTGAAAATACAGAAACACAAATTACCGGGATTTCTTCCCAGAATTTCATAGGACAGATAATTTGATGCACCATGATCAGGTTTTTCATATCTCAATATCATTTCACATAATTTGATAGCCTAGACGTCTGCATCAACATCATAAATTTAAGCAATATGTAGCAATTGATATATGTAATTTTATGTATAGTTTAAACTCAGAAGCAACATAAAGTTAAATGTAAAATGAAGAGTTTAAAGATACGGAAGGACATCTTTCAGTGCAAAGACTAAATTTTGAATTGAGAAAGTTAAATGTAAAATATAAAAGAATTACTGATAATGCAGTTAATTTATTCAAACCAATCTACTACTATGAAACATAACAATGATGAATTTCAGAGCCCACAATCACATAGTCATTGGATTCACACTACGAAATCATGATTATCTGTTATTACATATACATATAAATGTAACTCAAAAGCTAGAGAGAAATCAAATTTAGAACCTCTTTAATTCATCCAGCACCCGTAAGTTGTCGCTCTGTTTTGGGGCAAATAGGTATCTGAGATTCACAAGCCACGTAAGAAATCAGGGGAAAAATGAAGTCATGCCCCATCTCATGACGCTTGCAGGAATTTTATTTGCTCAAAAGTTCCTCGACAAGCAACGATTCATAAAGAACTGAAAGCATGCCTTCACCAGCGAACATATAGTCACTTCCAACCTAAGCAGATTCACTCAAAATCAAAAGCATTAAAGTGAAAACTATATATATATATATATATAAAGATAGAGCAGAAGAATATTTATTGAAGTGCCGTTTGTTCTGTTAAAGTAAACTATTTACTTATAAATTTACAGAATGTAGAGTAGTGGTTCAAGTTAAGCATCCTACGAACCAAAACCAACACAGAGAACAACGCATCAAAATCAAGAGAGGAGACAGAGACATCGAGAAGGATAAAAACCAGCGATTTGGGAGGCTTCAAAGATTGCGTGAGAAGAAGAAGAAAACGCTGTGAACGGATTTTTCCTCAGATGCAGACTGTACCTAGCCTTTTTCAGGAAGAAGAAAATGAACAGTGAGAAGGAAAAGACGCCACAATATATGCCGAAATGCCAAAATCGCTGAACACGCAAAAAAACAACCAACAGCATCAGGTTAAGCAACTGCTGGAACCACAGATAATGAAGGACAAAACCCTTACATGATTAAAGAACATGGGTGCGCAAACTTCGGACCCTCGATTACCCCCACAACATGATCACAAGCATGAAATTGCAGGCACGATCGCGAACATGGCGTTGGGGTGTCTGAATGAATGTAAAAACATTACTTTTAAGCAAATCGAGGCGCAAAATTCCTGATAAAATCATTTTTAAAATCATAGTCATAGTTTGTATTCACCTAAATATCTTGTCATCCCACGAAGCCTACATGGCACACTAGACAACTGGCATGGTGCGATTCGCTCTGCAAAGGCCATTGATGTAGCTCGCTGTGCAGGCTGCTTTCAGTCCTGCTCTTATATACATATAAGACTTATAAAAATTTTCCGTTGTAAATTTCCATCTGTAATTAGTAACAGAAAATTCTGCCGCTAATCCGTCGTTAATCTACTTAGTAACAAAAAGAATTCTCGACAGAGCAAATTCTACCACTAATACAATTTTGTTACTAATTCATCACTAGTTCTGTGTCTAAATAAAAATTTGTCACTGAATTGATTGCTAATCGCTTGTTTTTTGTAGTGTCTTTACATTCAAAATCATTGCTGCTATTGATCTGCAACTTGGCTTTAGTTATCTTGGAATTGAATTGTTTTTTGTTCTCCTATAGTTACTTTCAAGTCTTCAGAAGTTGCTTTTAATCTTGTAAGGAAATGGTTGTGAGCCTTTTATCAACCTTTTAAAAGTCATCTTCCGATAATTCATCTTAAAATGACTTAAATACAGCTTTTCAATTATAATTTACAATGTAAGTATGTGAAGGAGTTTTATCTCGACTTATGTTAAATCACTTGTAAGCAATTACCGACTGTGGATACAAAGAAGCAACATTTATTGGGAACTAATTAAAGACATTTTCACCAGTCAGTCAATTTTATTTTACTAACGTGTCAAAGCTTTTCTTGGTTCAAGGGATGATGGGAAAGGGAGCAGAGACGAAAGGGAGGATATGAGTGTATTGTTTGGTTGGGAGGGAAGGGAGGGGAGGGAAGGTTTCTTGTTTGCTTCAAGATGGAAGGAAGGGGGAACTAATTGTAAGTTGACAAATATGCCCTTATTTCTTTATTTAGATTTCTTTTTATTTTATTATGATATTTATATCAGAATTGTTATTTTTAATTGATGAATATTAAAAAAAAAAGTTACATCGATGTATCATATTTACATATCTATAAAATACATGCTTAAAGGTTAAAAGCAGCAAGTCTGAAATTCCAAATTTGATGCATATGTCTAACTCCAAAATTATTAGAACACAAGCAAACTTAAAAGCAGCAAGTCTCAAACTTCAAATACAATACATAGAAGTCCAACTACAAAGTTATTACATGGCATCCTTAAAAAATCAAATATGAAACTTTAAATAAACTTGAAAGAGCAAGTATGCAAGAAAAAAGAGAATTAATATACAGAATGCTGGATTTTGGATGCGTACGATGCCACAAAAAGTTTCAGTTGTTATTGACTTATTAAGGTATACCATTTTAGTTTTCATTTAAAATTGGAAATAATGCTGCTATGTGACAATAATCATTGTTTCTTATTTATCAACACATGTAGTTACTAATGACTTGGATTGCTTTCTTGAAAGTCCATAATTTGGGAGAAGACAAAACCGGCACACAAAAAAAATAATGACATCATATATTGAGGACTGACAGACGATATGAAAAATATCCACCTAAGGATAAAGGATTCGCATAGCCATATATACCTCTCATATCAAGGTAAGTAAATGGCTTTTAATAATAAATTGCACTTTTACTCTAGGTCCGAAGACTTGCAGCCCATTCGTGCCTGCTAGAGCTCATTTCGCGAGTTGGTCCGCATGGTACTGTAACCTTCTGGTTAATATTCTCTCTAATTTGCTCTCTTTAAATAAGAACATACTTTAAAAAAATAGTTTAATTTTTACATATTTATTACTTTTAATATTTTTTTAAACTTTTTTAAATTAAAAAGATCTTATAAAAAGAATGGGAGTAATCTTTTAGGAATTAATAGTTGGCTATTAATTGAAGTTAATGCTGAAAATCTTACCAACAAAACATCAAGCCAGTGCAATACTATCCTCCTTCCTCAAGATCCACCCCCCAGGAAAAGGTGGAGATTGATTAAGGAAACAAAATAAGCTTACATTCATGGGATTGACTGAATACATCATTATTATTTGTAACGTTTCAGAGTTGGAATCGGAATCAAAGTGTTGATTGAGAATGTATATTGTTGCTGGTTATCCAACGTGGCATTCAAAATAAAATCAAGTGGGCGGCTTCGTTCAGAAGAAATTCTTATATAAGAGTTCTCTCTTTCAGGTTTTGGATTTGGCTTCTCTCCTTTACCCATTCCATCCAATTCCTTTCCACTACCATCTCTAGCATTATATTGAAACTTGAGATAAAATAAATTTTAAAATTATTTTTTGAAATATTTTTATTGCTGTTTAAACTGATATTATCAAAGTGTAGCAGTTTTGACTTTATTTATTTTTTTAATATTTTGTCATTCTTCTTGTGAAAGTAATTTGACATTTTACTAGCTATCTTAAAAAGCATTAAATGTGGGCCACTCAAATTCCAAGCTTTTCCTTATATGTGTTAGCCCTCGAAGGAACATGAAAAATGACATGATTTTTTCATAACGGAATTATTTTATGCAGCGTTTCAATTGACCTTAGTGTATGTATAGTCAGCAGTGGAATGTTTGTTATTTGTGCTTTCCATCATTTAACCTATGGTATGAAGGAATTGGAGGGGAGGAGGGGGAGAAAAATATCTCAATGAGCTTGATTTAAAAAAATTGGAAAAGTGGGGTTATAATATTCTGATAAAGAGAAGATATAAGATAAAAGAGTAAAAAAATAATTACAAGCTTTTAATCCCACTTCTTCAATTTTTTTAGATCAAGTCATTAAAATTTTCCCATCTTTCCTCACACCAAAGGACAACTTTTATTCCAAATGGAATATTAATATTACATTGATGAATAATCATCGGTTGAGATGTGTTTTCATTAAGACGATGAGATTTGAACTGATCCAAATTTAAGTTCTTCCATTTTTTAAACTAAAAGAAAAAAAAAATAGAGAAGATGACTTGGCAATCGACTACCTGTTTTCCTTAAATGCAAAGCTGTTATATATGTTAATAGATCAAGTTTTAATTTCAACGCCTTTCACCTTTGGTTTCCTTCACCTGAGGCGTTTTTTATACTTTCCGACCATCCAAAGCTTGTCACTGCTTCCAGCATTGTTTAAAAGCATCTGAGCACCGTCAGTTGGCACTTTGAGTTAATTATTTGGATCCATGAACAATTTAACTTTTTTTAACCCAATTCTATTAAAAGGATTAGTTCTATATGTATTGTGGGTTGATTTGCCATATGTCATATAAACTAGGGTTTTCTTCCCATGCAATGCACGGAACAAAAGTTATATTTTGATGGTCCCTGTGTTTTGATACTTATATCAAGATGAACAAACCAATACAAAACTTTTAATTGTATACTTACACATGGGAGTGAGTCCATTTCTTAATATCAGCGGTTTAATTTAACATCGATTACTCTTTTGTTGAATCAGCCGTACTCTTTTCAGAATTATTTCGTAGATTTTCATCGAAAGCTTTGATTCGTTCTTGCGCTTTTGTTTGTCTTTGTTATCTCAATGTTATTTTGCTTGATGAACCATGATGAATCCATTTCCTAATAAATTATGACCCACTGGATCGTTTTTATAAGAGTTGGTATATGTAAGAATAATAAAGAATTTCTATTAAATACACATGAGCTGGAGTATTATGGTTCATCAAAGGATAAAAGTGTTGGCACTTCTGGGAGAAATTCTTAGGCATTCTGAGAGTACCACGTCACTTGAACACCCTCCAATAAAAATGCACCAGCTCAATCAATTGCAGCCCACTTGTCAGCTTATGTGGATGTTTTTCAATAGGAAATATTTTATAAAAAAATTCTGCTATAACTGTTTTCTCTCTCCTCTTTTTCAACACACTCCTCTCAAATTTTCTCTCTCTTTTGCACTTTTCCTTCTCATCTTTCCCCTCTCTTTTCTCCTTCTTTCCATCTTCTTTCTCATCATCCTTCACTAGTTTCTTTCTCCTCCTTTCGGCATTCCTGTCCTAACAGCCCATTTGCCGCTTTTATTTTTTTTGCTAAAGCCCTTTCTCACTCAGCTTCTCCCCCTTTCACCACGTCTCCACCGCCACAATGCCCTACACCACCGCCGCCGCATTATGTTAGCCAAGGTTAGCTCGTGCTACAGCCATTTGAAGGGTGCCATCCCGGAGAGCATCTTATCCATGAACACTCCATGAATCTTGAGATTATGAGAGCTATTTTTGCTGTCCCATGCTTCAGCTCCTTCCTTCATCTTTCATCCTTCAACAAACTTAGCAGCAGCAATATGGCGGCAGAGGGGTTTTAAAAATTTTGAACAAATTTTTCAGCAAAAATGCTTTATCTCACCTGAACTCCGTTATGCGCAGGACCTTAGTGTGCTACAATGCAATTTTTCATCTCCAGGAAAAAATTGGCGAAAAGAAGAATGGGGAGAGAGAAACCGGTGAAGAATAATAAGAAAGAAGATGAAAAAGGAGAGGAGAGACCCGGAGAGACGGGAGGGAAAGTAGGAGAAGAGAGAGAAAATTTCAGAAAAGTGTTATTGAAAATGGGAGAGAAAAAACGGTTGTTGCAGAATTTTTTTATGAAATATTATTCATTAAAAAAGAGCCACATAAGCTGATAAGTGGGTCTGCAATTCATTGAGTTGGTGCGTTTTAATTGGAGAGTGTTCAAGTGATGTGTACTCCCAGAATACCTAAGAATTTCTCGCAATCATGTATGTCAGAGCACGTGGAAAGCAGGTGAGAATGAGAGCAAGAAAGTTACTGAAGGTCCTAATGATTGGTTATGCAGAAGTTTGTTAGAATCTTTCCCTTGGTCATTTTCTCTCTGCTTTCCTGTGATTTCTTTCTTTTTCTGTGATTATCCGTGACTGCTTCTTCTTCCTTTTGTTATATTTTCCCTCTATGGTTGTACTATGATGACGATAGCTTAATGCAGTACTGGAAACTTTTATCAAAATATATATCCATAGCTTCCGCATATTATCAAAATATATATCCTCACCCTTTTTTCTTTTTTTTTAAAATCTCTGTAGCTCTGTCAAACGGCACTACCAACGCCGCTGCTCTTGCCCACCAAATCGTATACGCAAAAACCTACTAGATGCTACAAATCAGATTTTAGTTCAAAACCGACCAAATTAATCGGTCAGGGCTAGAGGATATAGACTGATGAGGGCTCATTGACTGAGGACTGAGAAGGGAGGAAGGAGAGATTGGAGATGGCAAGCACTGAGCAGAGAAGATAACGAGCACTGAACACTGAGATCAGAGGGTGAGGGGACAACGAGCACGGGGGTGGAGCATCGGCAACTACTCAAGCCCTCCAATGGTTGCCAAGTGAGCGAAGAAGAAAAGTCGCGCAAGGGTCTCAATTTTTCAAGAAATACAAAAACAAAACTAGAAAACATCCTAAAATTGCTTTGTGTTTTTAGTTTTTAAAAACAAGTCACTGTTTTTTTTGTCTTAAAAAAATATTTAACTCAAAATAAGTTGCTAAATCGGCCCTTAATTTTTATCTAACCTTGGCTATGTCTTAATGCTATTCACCATGTTCGTCCTTAGGGTGGCAGTGGTGGCTTTTTATTAAAGGCGATTTAGTAAAGATAAAAAATATATAGATACAAAATTAAAAATTAAGAGAAAGTATTCTTTTCCATCAAATTAAAGAAGTATTTACAATGCAAATGACTAAAAAGGATATTTTAGAGTAATTAATGCATATTTTTTTAAAAAAATTATAGCTAATATAACTAATTTTAATCTAACTAGTTTCTAAATCTTTGCAAGTTAGTTATTTTATTCTTATATTTAGGCTTGGAAGGGGTATGTTATATTAAGGGTTAACATCTAATTTTACCTTGAAAGTTTATACATTTGAGCTAGGGGTATCTAAAAATTTTCGTTAATCATTAAAAAATATATGTTGATCTTAATATCTTTAACAATCAGGGGATGTGTTACTCATTTTTTAACATTTCTGAAATAATATTGATCTAACAAAAATTTTCATACACTTAAATTTTTAGGATAAAATTACACATTAATCCTTATTTTAAATATGGATCACCAAGATTTATTACTTAATTGGGTAGCCAAGTGACTTTCCTAACTCATTATTGACTTTTGTAGTTGTACGCAGAAGGTCCTTCATTATCTGCAGGCCAAGTAAATGGAAAAAGAAAACCATCCTTATTATTTCAGGTCTCTTCCCAAAGAGTGCTCCCTTCAATGGGCAAAATTAATGGTAGGGAAGGAAGAAACATCATTCTTTCCCCAAAAATTAAGAAATTTCTTCTTATGATGATGATGATGAATTTTACAGGGACTTCAATTTAATGTAATTCAGGTGCGTGCGCGTTTGCACTGCTCACCTCTTTTCATTCGTAAATTCATCTATTGCGCAATGCTCTTCTCAGTTAGTAATATGCTTAAAACCTTTTTTTTTCCGCCATACATAAAAACATTATTTTGTAGTCACATTCTCAAATATATAATTTTTAAAATAACAATAATTATCAAAAAATTATTATTTAAAACTAATGATATTATAGATGATTAAAAATCAAATTAACATTACCAATAAGTTGTTAGTTGAGATGGTAAGAGATCTTACCCCTGTAAGAAAGAAAACATAAGTTTGAATCCTAAAAAGCATACTTGTTGGGAGCAAGTTGTCAAACTCGTGAGTCTAAACAAACTTGTGATAATGATATAAACTCAGATCATAAACTCATAAGACTTTATTTTTATTAATAAACTAGTATTAAAACTATATAATCAAATAATTAACATATATAAAAAATGAGAATAATTTTATTTAAATATATTTTAAATTTAAATAATTGAAATTATATCTCTCAATGTTTATAATTTATCACATTCAACGAAAAAAATTCTATAAAATTCATATATAAAGTTACTAAACATAATCAAATCCAAAAATTTAGTACGAGTTTAAGAACGAATTGACACGATTTTGTAAGCTAAATATGTAAAAACAGTAAATTTGGTAAATGAACTCACAGGTTTAACCGAGTTTACAGTCATCACAAGTTTAAGAGCGAATTGACACGATTTTGTTAGTTGAAAACATAAAATATTAAATGCGGTGAGTCAACTCACGAGTTTGACAACAATGGTTCGGAGGGCTTTAGTCTTGACACTCCTAACCCGACAAAAATTAGTCTCAAATCCAAAATAATTTAAGAATGCTCTGAGTCATAAAAAAAATAAATGAACATTTTATATAAAACTAAGGCAAAAAAATAAAATAAGATAAAAATGTATCATATTTTTTCCCGCTCTCATTTCCTTTTCCCTGGGCAAATGAATGCAGAGAACCAGGGGGGAAATTCTGGATGCTTCTCTGACAATCTTGTCCTCCTTCTTTGATTCAGTTTCGCCGCCAGCCTTCCCTCCCTTGCCGGTGTGATAACTCATTATTTTAAATATCTTTAAAAAATATTTTAAGTGATTTTTGGAGAATTATCAATATGTTTTAGGATATTTTTAAGAGTTAATTGAATGAAATTAATTGTGAGCATTATTTGAGGGATTTTCTTATAAATATCTTAGTTTGAAATAAATAAAAATTAATTAATATTAAGTTTGAGATTCAGTTGATTTTTATCTTATCTTATTTTAATTTCTTATAGTTTATTTTGTCATTTTAGCTTTTCCTTTTATTTATTTTTATTTTCTTCTCCCTCTTCCAGCAAGCCTCAACGCACCGTTTAGTAAATACTTGCGTGGAGGGCTTCACGTGAGGAAAGGAGGAGGAACAGAGGAGCCGCCGAACTGGTTTTAGGAGAGAAGGGTTGAATTTGAAAGGGGGATTCATATTTGGGGAGATTCATCTTGAAGGCCGCGGAAACGGTTCTGGGGGATCTTCTTCTTCTTCGCTGGACCTGAGGAGAAGCGCCGACTGGTTCGAAGAGAGAGAGCTGGAGAAGAATCCTCTTCTTCGGCAGATCTTGGAGCACGAGTTTGACGGAGCCGGAGAGGAGATACTGGGCACGTTGGTTTTCTTATCTGAAAAGAGAGAGACACCAGTGGTTATCAGTTGAGAAAGAAGAGCGACTGTTCATCATTTTCGATCTGGAAACACGCGGACTATGGCTGAGCAATATTTTGATTCCCTGTTTCTCTGTTTCGGTTCCTCTTTCCTTTGCTTCTGATTTTCACGATGGTTTTCGAATTTGAGATCGTTGCTTTAGAGCCGAGATTGATTATATTAATATGTAGCTAATTTTGTTTTTACAGCCTATAGAGGAACTATGAACTTGTTAGTGTATTGAGCTTTGTTTTTGCTGAATTGGCATTGCTTAATGTTAAATTTTGGGTACTTAATCTTATTCTTTATTGTCCATTTCACTAGCCACCATTAAGTGTGAATTGGAGAAATAAAGTTTTTCTTGATAAAAGGGATTTTATTTAGGCTCTTAGATTAAATAATATGAGATTAGATGATAATCTAATTTGTGATTAGGATAGAAATATACCTAATTGTTCCATATAATTGTTGATGAGTGAGACCAAATTATTTAGTCTCTTAGGTAATTACATAAGAGATTACATAATTAACTTAAGAAAGGGTACGTTATAAGTGGACCGACAGGTACTTGTAGTTAATTAAACTCTAAATTAACAAAATTAACACTAAAGCTAATCAATTCAGTAAAACAAGATTTAAGAAGTTAGGTAGGGATTAGTGACTCTAGGTTGGCCTTTTAACATTTGCTTAGATTAATTTGATAAAACTTTGTTTTGTTTATTTTAATTTCTTTTTCATTCGATTTCATTAAATCTTGATTTTCTCAACTTAAATGAAACAAGAATTTTTATTGCCTAATCACTGTTAATTGAGTTTTCTGAGATCGATTTTGATTTGCTACTATCTATTTTTGTGACTTGCAGTGCGCCTTAATATTTGGTAGGTGTGTGCCTGTTCAATCTCTGGTGGCTCAAGCTCGGGCTCTTCACCGGATCCTCTTCTCCTTCCTCAATCTCCGTGCGTGGGTGTGAGCTGAATGCCGTCCCCCTTCTTTAAACAGATAAACGCATCCTAATTGGGAGAAAAAAAAAGTCACATGAATTCATGAAAATACTCTTATACTCTTTGGGACTGTATTGTAATGGCATTATCATATAAAATGACAAAAATACTCTTAGACCCACACCCCCTTTGATTGATGCTGATGCCTAGCGTTAGCCAACCATCGCCTGGTTCATGACCACACAACTTGACCACTCAAATCGTTTTCGAAAGATTAGTAAGTGTATAATAAAATAGAAAATTTTTAATTTTTGTAACATGATTGACAAGTCATATAATTGTATTAACAAGTTTGGTAACGCAATTTAAAAACATGTTGTTTTTGGAAATTATGAAAGTGGGATTTTTTCAACTTCAATAACTATAGTTAACAATTGTTGTAATGATATTAACAATTCTAATATAATGTCATTTATTATGTGATATGAGAGGTATTTTGATTTTGAGAAATTTTTTAGTGTCTAATAAACTGGGTATTTTTTAACTTCTGTAACATGATTAACAAGTCATATAACAATATTAACAAATTTGGCAACGCAATTAATGACATGTTTTTCGTGAAATTATGAAAGTGAGATTTTTTTTTCAACTTCAGTAACATACTTAAGAACTCTTATAATGATATTAATAATTCTAATAACATCATTCACCACCAGATTTGAGAAGTATTTTGACTTTGAGAGACTTGTAAGTTCCTAATAAATTGAGAATTTTTCAACTTTTGTAAGTGGTTGATAAGTTAGATAGTGGTATTAACGAGTTGCTAATGTTATTAACAACCTTTAATCAAAATATTTTCATAGAATAAGTACAAATTATATAAGAGTAATATAGTTATTTCAGCAAATTTCATAATTCTTATTTGGTCATGTGTGACTCAAATGAAATTTCTCTTATTAAGGTGACTATTTGAGGTTTTCAAAATTCAAGTATAATTTTATTGTGATTTTTCCTAATAAAGTTCATAGTTCCAAAAAATAAATAATATAATGGAAATTTTATTATTAAAATCAGTAAAATTAATAATTTAATGACCGATGTTAGAATTGCTTGCTTTAATTTATAAAAAAAAAAAGATTTCTCTCTGTATTTTTAATATTAATTAAAAAGAAACAAGTTGTTGCTTGAATCAATCAAAACCTTTTTTGGAACACTGTTGGAAACTTTGGGTTAATAGAAACAAGTGTATTTCTCTTAAGGACTCTCTCACCTCTGAGAACATTATTTTTACTGTTTGTACGTGTACTGTTGTAACGCACACCGTAAACGCTCCGGGCGGGTTAGATGGTGGCTACTTTTTGTAATTCTCTGTACATAATTGTTTAATGTATTCTCCTTTCACCCCCAAAAAAAAAATCAATCAAAACCTCTCTAAAACCTATTATTTTAGGAACAGGCCTCTAATATCACTTCTGATCAGGCTTATCATTTTCATTAATTAAGCTATTGATCGGTTAAACCAGAAAAGTTTTATAAAGTTCGATAAATCCACAAGTTATTTGGCCAATTTCGTCTTTTTATTCCCATCTTTCAGGTTATTGGTACAAAGCAACATTATTTTTAAGATTGATGCTATGTTTTTTTTTCCCCATATACTAATATATGTTTTTTTTTTCATATACTAATATACGCCGAAAAAAGGTATGTTCACACATCACAAGCATTTTTTTCATATGCATTAGTATCCTTCTATTTGAAAAAATCCTGTTTAAGGCACATTATAAGCTTGTAGTTTTTTTTCATTAAGCACAGGTATCTTCCTAATTAAGATAATTCTATTCAAGGAATTGTTGAGCATTAATGTGAGTGCTTCTTGCAGTGGGAATTCAAACCTTAACTTATTACATTATGAGGGATTAGTCCATTTTTCTAAACTCAACCTTGTTGGTAGCTTGTAGTTGTACTTGTAGATGAGACGAGTGAACATAACTTTATAATTGGACTGTGAGCCCAGAAAGTTCTCATCATGGGCTAAGTACCTGTTGGGCTTGAAAAGAAATTTCACGAATTTTTGGTCATATCCTAACTTGTATGTATAATTTAAAAGTATAATCTTAATCAGCCATGATATCGATAAACTAGTTATAAACAACGTTGTTGATTTATCAAACTTCACAAGACACACTTCATCAATCCTTGAGCACTAAAAACACATAATCCTTATGTTAGACAGATTAGAGCAGTAAGAATATGCAAGCCCAACCTATTAAGAAGTAGGGGACTTTGGGTTGGCAAAATGCCAACCCAACTTGCCATAACCCATACTTGCGGCTAGCTAACTTACCAACCCACGGGGTTGATGTTGAACTTAAGCATATCCTTATTTTACTCTTAGGAACTTGATTTTATGCTTGATGATTTTTCTCCTTTTTTTATTGATTTATCATTTTGTATTGATACGATAATTATGTAAAATAAATTATATGTTTATATTTCTAGATTTTGGGGTTAATTTAATTACATAATTATTACTATAATTTTTATATTTCATATTTTTACTATAATTTATGGGGTTAATTTTCATTTTCCAAATACATTGATAGGCTTACTATTGTGCATGTCTGATATCTAACTCGCCAACTAAGCAGATTGCATGGATGAAAAGGGTTTCACATAGATTTGTGTTTAGCTTTATGCGACTAGTCCAGATTAATTCATGCAAAACTCTGAATTACTTTTTACATAGGAAAACGAAAAAAAAATATAGAATTCAAGGAAGTATTATCTTTTCAAATCTCAACGAGTGTATGGGAAAAATGAAAATCTAAGGATTTGGATTGAATATTTATCGTTAAAAATGAATTTTGAGCCATCTAGATATTAGATTGTTAAAAACGCAATTTTATTGTCTAAAGATAGTCTTTATCTTATATCTTACTTGCATAAAGTAAAATTTGGACGCCTGGACTTCAAAACACTGCATAGATCTTAAATGAACACCTCATGTTCATTTTATGATGATTCTTTTTGAGTTTTGTGGGGCACTGTTTTAAAATATAAAGCGTGGAAAGGGTCGGCAGTGTAACCCCACACGGCGATTGGACTAACCAAAAACCGTTCTGTCATCACCCATAGTAACCGGAATTTTCGTAACAGGCTAAGAAAGTTGAAGAAAAAAATACGAAAGAGAAAAGAGAAAAAAGGGCCCTTCCATCACGTTCACTTAAGGGGCTCACTCAACATTAGACATTGCTCATACTTTTGCGCTCCAATTTAGTTTACATTAATCCTACCCATCCATTTTATGCATTCTTGATAGTTTCATTCCACACTTACAATCCTCAAAGACTTGTTGATTTTTTAATGCACAAGCAATTAGTGGTAGAGACTTAGAACTGCTTCAAGTCTATGGTAGAGTGATTGAGCAAGTGAACTGAGCCAAAAAAAAAAAAAATCCATATGCTAGTGGGCTGACTGATACACTTTATATCCATGTGTAGCTATCTCTCTTGGATTCACTCTTGCTAAGCTTTACATTTTAATATGGATTTCTTTATATATGATTGATGACCTAGATTACACAATTGGTTTCTGAGTTGGATTTATTTGAGTTTTTGCAATTTCTTAGTCAATTCAATGTGTCTATTTATTTTCAAGATTTATTTTTGCCCGTACAAAATTTCAAGTGTGGGAGAATTTGATAAGTGTGGATTTTATAATTAAAAAGATATAGATTTTTGTTGATATTATATTGAATTTATATACATTTTATATCTATTTATTTTATTTTATTTATTTTCCCCCTGAATCTAATTATAACGATAAAAAGATTTTTTTTTTCACAAAACCTCCTCATATCTTTTCTATTTTGCAGAAAATGTAAAATAAAATAACAGATTTTAAAGAATGGGGTTAGTAGCTGCAAGTGTCTCCAAAGATAATAGGAAAGAAGAGATTGCCGGAGCGTAGATGAAGATTTGGGGTCATCAACTGTGATTTCCTACGCATCCTAAGGCGGTACACGTGGTGCAATCTGGACGCTGGAGATGGAGATTTGGCGCTTGATCACAATATTTGCTGAAGGAGACCGGGCTGAAGCGTAATTTTCTATAACATATGAGAAAATCAACAGCGACGTGTTTTGAAGGTGACTTGGCCGTAAAATATACTCCCCGTCTCTTATTATAAGCAATATAGGACTCCATTATATGAATTAAAAAGTTAGTTAAAAATAATAAATAAGTCAAAATTAGAAGTTCTTTCTCTAAAATACCCTTATTTGTAAGAGACAAAGAGTATAAGAAAGAAAATAAGAAAATTATTATAATAAAAAGAACTATGAAAGAGAGAGAATGTGTGATGGAGAGAGATGATGGTTTGAAAAATAGGAAATTAAATCTATTGAATATTAAAATAAGTAATTAATGAAGGCAAATTTGGCACAAAAATTTAAGACAACTTGTAAATGTTGCTTATATTTAGGGATAAGAGAGGATGGTAGTTGTTACTTATAAAAAAGGATTGAGGGAGTATATTTTTATCTTGTGAGAGTTCTAGAAGAGCAGGGAAACTTCTACAGTCTCGAGGCATCTAATCACAACTCAAAACTATCAAGAGTAAGATTAATAGGGAGTTTATCTTCTCTTGAATTTCTTGTTATTTTGTTTATTATGGTTGGGGATCATAGAATGGTGATATTTATGATTTTATATATGAGTTTGTAAATTTCCAGTTGGGACACGGATGTAGCCCGCTGGGAACCTAGTTTCTATTATTTTGTTTGGACTCTTTTATGAAATTTCTATTTATAAACATATTTTACATCAAATCCACGGGTAATCTTGATGGATTGGGAGGTGAAGAGAGAACCTAAAACTAGTGAGATAGATATAAGCATTCGGGCTAAAGATAGTTCTAGATATTTGTTGTGACTTAAACTATAACGTCATGGTTTAATTAGTTGTTTGTGTATTGTGGGAATGCATTCAGCACTAATTAAAAAGGATTAATAATTAGGAAAAATATTATGACACTTTAGGAATAGTTGTCTCTATAATTGAATAAGGAATCAACTCAAAGGATAGAAACTAGCTACCTATAGGATGAATCCTGAATCCCAATGTTTTAAGTGATGGGTTTATTCTAATAACTAATTATCTTTTATGTTTTTCTCTTTTATTCTCAATTCATCCTCTTTAAATAATTTATTTTATTTCTTTTTCTTTAATTATTAATTATTAGGATCAGTAAATACACAACCTCCTTGTGGGCACAACCTCAGAATCTGGGATTTATTACTACATTGATTCTATACACTAGCGGAGCGATAGCTTCGTTTCCTTTAGATCACAAACCGCCAAAAAGCTACCTTATCGCTTAAAGATTTGCTAGACAATTCAAATTACATATTATTAAATTCTTATAATTAGATATTTATAAATGTTCGCATACTAATACAAGATTGTTCAATTTTTTTTTTTTTTTAAAATCTACTTGTAAATTACATCTGCCGGTGTGTGTGTCAAGGGAAGAGATTTTATTAAAAGGAATATGAAGCGTTGGTCAAAATAAAAATACCATCATCGGATGGCGGCAGGCAGGCGGCTAATTAAGGTTTAAAATATTATAATAGGTGGGTAGATTTAATTCTAGAAAAGAGCTTGTGAGTTGTGCTTCCACAAACAAGGTTATATGCATTTTATATTAATTGTTTATATCTCAACAGAAGGAAGAGTCATACATATACTACCACCGATCTTTAATATAAAAGTTTATTTAATTTTTATTTTGATATTAAATATAAACTCCAATCTATTTTGTCTCTTATATTTTTTTCCTTTAAAGTAGTCCTTGTAAAATAATAATTCTGGTCAATACACTTATTAGTAAGACTATTTTAGAGAATACAATACTTATTTATTACAAATAACTAATTTAACTAATTTTTTTAAATTAGTTAACTAACTTTTATATTAAAGTTTCAAGTATAATTTAATAATGGAAATAAGGCATCATGAGTTATGTGGCTCATGAACCTGTCGGTAGAAAGAACAGTTGGTAGGGAATGAATGAAGAAAAGGACAAAAGGAAAGAAAAAGACAGGAAAGAAAGAGAGAAAACAATGTATCTATGTATATACACTTACTTATAAGGTAGAGAAAGAAAAAAAAATTTTGTTTTATTTATAGAACACTGAAAAAAAAAATTTTGTATGAACCCTTCATTTAGTATTGTGTTGACTTTGTTTATATGATGTATAATATATATTAAATAAGGATGAAGTTATAACGTTGTTGAATTTGAAATAAAAGTTAATGAAATTTAAGGGTTTTTTTTTGTATAAAATATATTAGAAGTAATTTATAAATAGGTTATGTAGCTCCGAGAGAATCCTAATGAGTATTAATTGGGCAAGATCAAAAGCGAGCGGTCAAGATTCGCTGTAGGAGAGAGAGGACAAGAAGAACACCTAAAACACGAAAATAAGGGGAAGGAAGGAATAGAAAAAGAAAAAAGGACAACGAAGGAAAAAATGGAAAAAGAAGGAAAAAGGGGTATCTATGAAGTGTGTTATTTGTGCTCATGATCGGAAATATTTAGGTGAAAATCAAATCATAATTTTAAAAATAATTTTATAATATACAAAATAAATATGTAAAATTTTTTTACCTCAACTTATATAAAAGTACTTTTTAAAAGTGTTTTTAATGTTTCCAAATAAAGGAAGGGAATTTAAAAGGGAAAAAAATTAGGGTTTAACTCACTCTTTTCAGTTTTTTGAATAAAAGATTTTAAGCTGACTTCAAGCTAATTTGAAATATATTAAACATTTAACCCGATCTTTTTTTATTTATGTTATTATTATTGTTTAGATTATCATTTATTTTCTTCTATTTATATTCCTATTAAAACTAACTTCAAAGATCGTAACACAATTGAAACATTTTGAATCTTAAACCGTTTCAACTTCATTTTTTCCTTACTATTTCTATTTTTATAATTTCTTCGAAAATTTTCTTAAAAAGACACTTAAATAATTTAAATTCTTATTTGGGTTATTGAATTTGTTAAAGCCTTAATTGGTTCACATGACTTAAAAAGAAAATTTAAAATTGTATGAAATGACTCTAACACCCCATCATTAGAAACCTAGAGAGATGAGATCTATTATTCTCACGTTACGTAAGAGTTCTTAATGAAGAAAACATGGCATTTACCATTCAAAGTCCAAAAATCAATCAAGGAGGTAACAGTGAGTTAGTTTTTATATTAAGTCTTGCTTCCTTAATTCTACAAGTGTTATATAAAGACAAAAAGTTATTAATTTTGAATTAAAACATGTTAATATATAGAGACAAAAAGTTGTTAATTTAGAATTGAAACATGTTAATTACGAAATAGAACATGTTAATTTTCAAGATTGTATAATGATAAAATTTTAGTCAAAGACTTATTGCAAGTGTGTTATAGAGCTAAAAAGTTGTTAATTTATAATTAAAACATGTTAATTGAGAAATGAAATATGTTAATTTGTAAGGTTATATTGTGATAAAAAATTTTATTCAAAGACTTATTGCAAATGTTATAAAGACATAAAGTTTTGAATTTAGAATTGAAATGTATTAACCGTGAAATGGAACATATTAATTTTTAAAGTTGTATTGTAACTAAGTTTTATTTAAAGACTTATTACGAGTGTTATGGAGAGAAAAAAATTGTGAATTTATATTTGAAATGTGTTAATTGTGAAATAGAATATGTTAATTTTTAAAGTTGTATTAAGACCAAGTTTTATTCAAAGACTTATTGCAAGTGTGTTTTAGAGATGTGATGCTCTTAATTTAGAATTGAAATTTGTTAACTGCACAATTGAAGTTATTAATTTTTGAGATTGTATTGTGATCAAGTTTTATTCAAAAAATTATTACAAGTGTGTTATGGAGACAAGCAGCTGTTAATTTAGAATTGAAACATGTTAACTGTAAAATAAAGCAAGTTAATTTAAAATTCTGTCTCGGTTTCTAATGAAAAGGGTATTGGAGTGATTTCATAAAATTTTAAAGCTCCTCTTTGGGTCATGTGACCTGATTAGGAGTTTGGTAAATTTAATGACCTAAATAAAAATTTGGGTTATTTAAATGTCTTTTTAAAGAATTTTTCCTAATTTTTTACCATATACACATATTTCTGATTATTTCATTCAATTAGATTCTCTTTTAAATATCTTATTTCTTTAATCTTTTAAATAGTAAAAAATCTACTTGTTCCAATTTTTTTGTAAATAACTAACTGGAAAACCCAAATAAAATTAGGAGAATTTTAGTTAGCCCCTCTGAAGCAATTTAATATCTAATAGCCCCCATAAGACTCTAAAACTTCATTTCAATCCATTTGACCAAAGTGAAATTAAATATTATAGGTGAGAATACAATTACGCTCTTGCATTTTTTTTGTGGAAAAAAAACTCATTGGAGCTCCAACCTCCTGTGGCTAGAGCTTTGGGGGTTGGATAATTTTTTTAAAAAACAAGGTGGCCAAGGAGATTTGAACCTATGACCCCTTGGCACATCAAAATGATTATAATCACCAAGCCATACAATCTATTTGGTTATATAATGCAATATATATATATATATATATAACAAAACAAATGTAAGTGTTTAGATATAAATGAACAATTGAAATAAGACAATTTATAACACATATTAAACGATTCGCAAGAGGTATACAAAAATTCACAACTCCATTTGAAGTCCTGTGAAAATAAAATCAAGAGTTGCATAAACAATTAAAGTTAGACAATTTACAAAATTAAGAGATTTACAAAATGGATACAAGAATTCACAACTCCATTTGAGGTTCCATAGGGGAAAAAAATTTCAATGTTGAAAGTTGCATGAGCAACCCAAATAAGATGATTTGCAACACAAATTAGACAACTTTATTTCTTTTATTGTGAGGCCCTTGCTCCAATGTTTGAAGCAATTTTATTCTTTTATTGCTGCAATTCATATTCATAATATTATATGTATTTCTGTTCCTAATAAATTTCAATTGTGTTGGATTCGCAGATTGTGTTAGATTGAAATTAATTGGATTGATGAACCACAACCCAAGCTTGAGTCATTAGAGCAAGTATTAGAGGAAGGTAATTTGCCTTGTGAATCATCTTGTTTTAATTGTTCATGCAACCCTTAATACTTGAATCATTAGAGCAAGGGATCCACAGTAAAAGAAATAGAATTTCATAATTTGTGTTGTAAATCATTTATTTGAATTTTTCATGCAACCCTTGATATTTAATTTTTTCTCTCCACAGAACCTTAAATAGAGCTATGAATTCCCGTATACTTTTTGTAAATTGCCTAACTTGTATTGTAAGTCATCTAACTTCAATTGTTTATGCAACCCTTGACATTTAATTTTTCTCTCTACTAGATTCAAATGAAGTTGTAAATTCCCTCATACCTCTTGTAAATCGCCTAATAAGTGTTGTGAATTGCCTTATTTTGGTTGTTCATTCATACCTAGATACTTGCATTTATTTTGTTTTACATATATTTGCATTATACAATTAAATGGATTGGAAGGCTTGGTGGTTATAATCTTTTTGGTGTGTCAAGGGGTCATAGGTTTAAAACTCCCTTCAGTCACCTTATTTTTACAAAAATTATCCAACCCCCAAAGTATTGGCCAGCAGAGGTATGGCAGTCAAAGCTCCAGCTAACCAGCAGCCGAAGCTCTGACAAGGTTGATATTTTTTTTTGTAAGGGTATAATTGTATTTTCACCCATAATATTTAATTTCAATATGACCAAATGGACTAAAGCGTAAGTTTAAGAATCTTATGGGGACTATTGGATATTAAATTTCTTCATAGGAGGCTAACTGAAACTCTCCCAATAAATGGATGTTACATATGATACACTTCCTACTATTTCCCACAGTCTGATTTTTTATCACAATTTCAAATCCCAAAAACTGCAATCCTAAAACCACAACCCAAAACTCTCAGACCCCTCTTTTTACTCTGCCACTGTTATGTTATTCTGATGCATTTAACACTCTTACACAAACCCCATTCAGTAATTATTTGTATATGCTATATTTAAAAAAAAAAACTAAATATGAAAAAAATAAGTCTTTTAAAACTTTAGGTGAGTGACCATGTACTTCCCTTATTATTAACACGATATCAATTAGATTCTCTTCTTTTTTTCCTAGCACAATTAAACTCTCTTTTCTAAAAAAAAAAATTAAATTCATTTCATATCTTATCAGAACTAGCTGCGGGACCCAAGTAGCAAAAATAAAATATTACATAAATAGTTTAAAAAATTTAAACATCCTAATTATATTTATAAAATTATTATGATCTTAATATCAATTTAAAATTTATAAGATTCCAAATTATAAACAAATTAATGTGGATCATTTGAAATTATAAAAAATGAGTCATATAATTTGTAATTTATAATTTATAAATAAACGGTGTGATCAGTTAGAGTTTTATATTATTTGTCTATTGTAACACTCCTCCTGCAATCAATCAACAAAAATCACCTAATTATATTATATATCAATATAAATAAAAGAGCAAGTGTCAAAAAAAAATAACAAAGATGAAAGGAATTATATTTCACTTAATTTAGTTTTAACATGACTGAACAATGTTTGCATATATTTTCCAGTTGTTATTTGCGCAAGTTGTAAACTTTGAGAGAATTTAATTTAGTGAAATTTAAAAATTTATATTAGTTTTAAAAATAAAATGTAGGAAGGAATGCGGGAGGTTTAGTTAGGGGCAATCTCATATTTTTAAACTTATATTTTAGTATTTGGTTTTTATAAATAATTACAATTTTTATGGTCCTCTTCCATAAATATCACTCCCTCTATGTCCTTCCCTCTGGTTCTCCCTTTTTTGTTTTTTGGGTTGGGGGGGGGGGGGGAGAGCGGGCGTGATGTACCCTTTGTTAGTATGTATTGGATGTTAAAAAGTCGTTTGTAACTAGAAGATTAGATGTTCGATCCCACATGAAATTTCTGGCCATTATTGCTTATTCTACTAATCCAAAACAAAAAAAAAAAAACAAAAGAGAAGAAGAAGAAGAAGAAGAAGAAGAAGTGCAAGTTCTTAGAATCTTCCCAAAACCTTTTTTTAACATTTAATAAATGTGAAACACAACATTTTGGCCTAAAAAATCAATACCATTAATTTTTCCCCGAAAGAATTTCTTGGCAGTTTCATGCATGGCTTCACTTTCTTACAGAACAATACAAAAACCATATTATCGAATACCAAAGTTAAGAGACAAAGAATAATATAAACATAAGGTCAAAAAAATCGCTTTTCCACCATTCATTTGCTTTCGTAACTTTCCAGTACCTCATCATTGAAGTTCTTAATCTTTCCGAGTATATATAGCCCGACAGGCGCAGCCATTAAAGCAAAACGCGCCAATGAGTGTAAGAGAGAGATGAAGAATAACTTCAACGCACCAAGTCAATATTCATGCCTGGATGGTCAGAGGCTTCATTGAAGAGTGATGGAAGCTTCTCCTAGTTTTTTTTCTCTTCCAAGACGGTGGAGAAAAGAAGGTCGATGATGACACACTTAGCGAGTAAGAAAGGCAAAGAATACAAGTTTCACTAGCTAAGGTAGTGATCAGAATGATAAAAATACCGGCTGACATCCTTAAAAGAATTAGAAATCGATGTTGATTGTTATTTTACCAGTTTAAAACATACAAACCTTTTCAATTATCATGCTTAAACATTGGTTCTTCCAAACAATTTATCAATTCAGACCTGTCTATAATCACATAAATATCTTTATAATTCTGCATCGATCTTAAATATCATGTTCGTGTAATTTATGAAGAATTACTAAATACTAGCTACATAAAAACGAGTGAGCCGCTGCTGCATGCGACTATAATAAATTAAGTTAATATGTAACCAAGTCTATTGTGTTTTTCCCTCAGTTAATATAATAAACATGTATATTTGTTTTGTACTTCAGAATTCAGATAAAGGAATGGATAGGCTAAAAACAATGTTTTGCGGGTATAGTAACCAAATTAACAAAAATAATCAATTTTTATATAGATATTTGTTATAAGTAACTAAATTAATTTTCTTAATACCTATAAAAATTATCTAGTTCTTATATCATAGACAAGGCAATAGTATAAGTACAATTATCACAAGTAAATATGCATAGCTAATCAACATAGTAGTGTTATATATAAATGACCGTAGGAGTCTGAATATCAGCAGCATGGCTTTTTCTGATATATGTGTGTATTCGATTTGACCTTTTGAATAAATCACCTCACCATGTCAGCATATTCTGCAAGCTAACTTTTGTTCCTTTTTGTGATAATGCAGCGTTAGAAAAGACAACAGCTGGCTCTTGCAAAAGACAATTGAGTTGACTACTAAAAGCAGTAAGCTTTATTCTATCAATAAAATTAATATGGCTTTCTACTGCCTTAAGTTTCTATAAAATTTTAGTACGATTCAGATTGAGCATGCTTATGAAGTTCATGTTCAAGTATGCCAAAATATTGTTTAGGGTTGATCAGAATATATATATGTATATATATATATATGTTTGTTGATTTGAGAAGTTAAGTGTAATTTCCGAAATTTTGGGCTTTGAAGTATAGAAAGTGTATGACATGTTTGGTATCACATACTTTGATGAGCAGTAGCAAACATTACCATTCATGCATACAAATAAATACAAGTATATGACATATTTGGTATCACATACTTTCATACTTTAAAATGTCATATTCATATGCTCAATATTTCAAACACACACATGGCCATGAACCAAAGAGCAACATTTCATCAATCATGCTTTTATTCATTATCAAGTAATTTCAACACACAAGAGTGTGCATATATATATATATATATATATATATAAATTCGTTCATTAGCCCATAGACAACATCGTCTACTGATTTGATTTTCTGGATAGCAACCTAAACGACGAGATGAAATGCATGGTCAACACGTAAGTTTATTTGTGTAAAGCTTTAGTTTTTGACATCATTAAATTGTTTACTCATTTGCATTTGATGACAGCTAGGGCGGTGAAGGCATGTTATTAAATGATGGGTGAAAAGGGTAAGGATCAAAATAGTATGACAACTTGGTTTAACTTAAAAGTTTAATTATGCCTGTTGGACTTCAGGTCCGCGCTTGATGGGCCGGGAGGGTATTTTGCTAGGATTTTTCTTGTGAAAAAATATAAATAAATTCTAAGAAGTCAAAATCCCACAAAAGGAAGTGATGCATTATCTGGTATTTTGTAAATATAGTTAAATGATAAAAATATCCTTATATCAAAAAATTTATTAACAAGTTGTGAGCTGAAAATGATAAGTGCTGACTACCAAATAATGAGAAATATACTGGCAATGGCAAGTTATTTATTAATAAGTTGTGAACTAGTAATGACAAGTGTTGAATAACTAATAACAAGAAATGTACTGGTAATGACAAGTTTGATAGTTTTTTTGCTTTTAAAAATTTCATAGAAGAACATTTTAGTTATTTGACTATATTTGTAAAATAGCAGATTAGGTACGACATCCTCCCTTGGGATTTTAACCTTTTAAATAAATTAGAATATTGCAATTTTTAACTTCTTTTTATGTCATTTTTTCTACAGTTTTCATCACGATGGAAAAATAAAAAAAACAAAGAACTTAATTAATTAGTAGTGCCGGAAGCATTATAAGCCGTGAAAATGATTTTCGTCAAGAAAGAATTAAATTATTAATTGGCCTTTCCATTCTATTACTATGCGCATAATGTCATTCATATTTGGCTACAAGTTTATATCCGGCCACAAAAACGTGCATGAAACAAATCATATGCAAGTGATGAATTTATATTTCCAATATCCGAAGAGATGCAAAAAAATAAAAATCCAAAGAGATGACACAACACTAGTTGGCAAAAAAAAAGGGGACAACACTAAAATGCAATAAGAACCGACAAAATATTTAGACGTGTTAGAATTGAAGAACAGGATGCTCCTAACTGGCAAGCCAACCCAACATCACGAAAAGCATGCATCCAACCGATCCTTATTATAGGACATCTTTTATAAGAGAAGGATGATCCTTATCATAAGTCCCTTGACGGGGTATTAATTAAAATTTTCCAACATCACCCCTATTTAAAGTCATGAACTATGAGTGAGAACGCAATGCAAATATGAAATTTTTTACTTAAATACGCGCAAAATTAAAACTTTATTTTATCTTCAGACAAAGTTTATGACTTAATCACCTCTTGCCCCTTGGTTTGAGTGAGGTGCTTAGTTAGCTACATGTGGGTGATACAAATACTTCTATGGAAGGAGTATATATATTCACGTTGTATGAGGAATGCTAGCTTAAAAAACCACAGACAGAAACCAACAACCCTAGTTCAGTAGCTACCTATTAGCTTTTGTTTGAAGATGGGATTGCATGCAAAAATTTGGCACAACGTTGGTGAGCCTGCATGCAACGTCTTCATAAACCACCGTGCGGTCGATACGAGACGTACAGTGGTTCCCTTGCTCTACGAGCAT
>NW_021637744.1:0-35110 GCF_004799145.2 Neltuma alba
GAGAGGAGAGTCGGGAGTTTTGAGGGGAGAGTGACAGTCATTTTGTAATGCTTGTAATGTTTGTTTGCAATGTGTGTGGTGATTGCTTGGTGCTGAGACAATGCCCAATAATCTGGATTTTTATTCTTCATTTCTTTTTGATTTTCAGCTTGTGTTTCGTAATTGAAAATAACGAGTTTGATAGTTGTTGAAATAACAAATTGACAAGTTCTGATACCCAGTTCACGACAAGTTCAGTAATGCGAATAACAAGTTTAGCAAGGCAAATAACAACTTCTGATAAGCAATTCATAAATTCGAGTTTCTCTGTTAAAATGACAGCATTTTCAGATTTCTTTAGCAGATGACAAGTTCTGATACACAATTCATCATGACAAGTTCAGTAAGGCGAATGACAATTTAGTAAGGCGAATGACAACTTCTGATAAGCAATTCATAGAAATTTGAGTTTCTGTGTTAAAATGACAGGTTCCCAGTAGGTTTTCATACTTTTTCCTGTTAAAATGACTGGATTTCCACATTGATTTATCAAATGACAGGTTTATAATAGAAAATGACAAGTTTTCATAAGATCTTTATGCTTTTTTTTGCTGGAATTACAATTGCACATTTCTGACAGCAACACCTTCTAACTTCTGATAAATACGAAATGACAAGTTCAGAATGAAAAATGACAAGTTAAGTATAGCAAATGACAAGTTCCCACAATGTTTTCATACATTTTAATACTTTTTCTGCTAAAATTACAATTTGCACATGTCTGACAGCACCCACTTCTGATAATTGCAAACAAGCTCTAAATTGTGAAAATCAAGTATGATGATTGTATTTCGGTGGAAAAATAGATCAAGGTGTGGCATGTGAGGAACAACGAGCCCTAAATACAATGCTAAACGAATAAAGTTCTCGCTTTATATGTAGAATTTGATGGTTTCTTGTTCATATGATATGTCAATTTATATTTGGGATTTCATGGTTGAGGATGCACTTGTGAGTGGATATGATCATCGTAGTGCATTTGCCACTGGTGTTGATATGAGCATGCTTCGTGAGGGGCTTATGAGAGTTCTGGTGCTATAGTTTTATACATTAGGAGGAAATGAGAGGTGAAGTTGATGATGAAAGATGTTAATCAGAAGTGGTTGCTGTCAGAAATCTGAACATTGTTATTTCAGTAGAGAATTTACATTTGTATGAAAACGTGATGGAACTTGTCATTTTACATACTTAATTTGTCATGCGCTATTGTGGACTTGTCATTTATTGTTTATTAAAAGTGATTGCTATCAGCAATGTGCAAATTGTAATCCCACCAGAAAAAGTATGAAAATGTATGAAAACATTATGGGAATTTGTCACTTGCCATACTTAACTTGTCATTTTCCATTATGAACTTGTCATTTCGTGTTTATTCAGAAGTGGGTGCTGTCAGACATGTGCAAATTGTAATTTTAGCAGAAAAAGTATGAAAATGTATGAAAACATTGTGGGAACTTGTCATTTGCTATACTTAACTTGTCATTTTTCATTCTGAACTTGTCATTTCGTATTTATCAGAAGTTTTGCTGTCAGAAATGTGCAAATTGTAATTCCAGCAAAAAAAAGCATAAAGATCTTATGAAAACTTGTCATTTTCTATTATAAACCTGTCATTTGATAAATCAATGTGGAAATCCAGTCATTTTAACAGGAAAAAGTATGAAAACCTACTGGGAACCTGTCATTTTAACACAGAAACTCAAATTTCTATGAATTGCTTATCAGAAGTTGTCATTCGCCTTACTAACTTGTCATTCGCCTTACTGAACTTGTCATGAATTGTGTATCAGAACTTGTCATCTGCTAAAGAAATATGAAAATGCTGTCATTTTAACAGAGAAACTCGAATTTCTATGAATTGCTTATCAGAAGTTGTTATTTGCCTTGCTAAACTTGTTATTCGCATTACTGAACTTGTCGTGAACTGGGTATCAGAACTTGTCAATTTGTTATTTTCAACAACTTATCAAACTCGTTATTTTCAATTACGAACACAAGCTGAGAATCAAAATAGAAATGAAGAATAAAAATCCAGATTTATTGGGCATTGTCTCAGCACCAAGCAATTACCACACACATTGCAAACAAACATTACAAGCATTATAAATGACTGTCACTCTCCCTCAAACTCCCGACTCTCCTCTCCTTCCACAGCAACAGAGAGAATGATGGAAGAGGCTTCATTGTTGACGAAAGAGCAGGTAAGCAAGATAAAAGAAAGTGACGGGGATGACAATGAGGAGAGGACCACCGAAAGACATTGGGAGTTCCATATACTCTGGGAAAAGAGTGAGGAGAGGGAAGGAAACTTGGAGAGGAAAGAGAGAACGAAGAGAGAGAGGAAAATGAGGAGCAAGGTCGGGAAGAAGATGATCTGGAGAGGAAGAAAGAGAGAAAAACAGAGGGCATTTTGGACATTCTACCATCATTTCATAATTGCAAATTGGGACCGGGTCCTTGTGAGCAATTTCTCAAATTCAGGGTCCCTGATTGCTATTTTATATATTGAGGGGTCTTTATTTGCAATTTTCCCTTTAACAATTGCACCCCTGCTGTTGGTTATCAAACTAAACGCTATTAGCAAAGTTAACAGAGTTAGTCCCCTCCTCTTCCTTCTTACCTTTTCGTTTTCTCTTCATTGACTCCTTCATGTTTGTTGAAAATCATTCTCAAAACTAGAATCCTTCCTTTAAAGTCTACAAGCCAAATATGGTTCCATGGTCGATCACTCTCCCTGTTGGTTCGCATCTTGCTATGTTTATAACTGATCATTCTATTGCCATACAAGCCTTCATTCAAAACTAACAAAAAGGGAAAATATGTACAGCCAATCTGTATTAACAGAAGAAAAAGTGAACAAATGGTGCGAGCTAGTAGTTGGATTTGAACTTTGAATTAATTAATTGATATATATTCTTTAATTTAATTTAATTTCTTATTGTTGCCTCTGCCTATGGGCTGACTTCGCGGCTTGGGAATAGAGATGATGTCACCAATGTCAACCGTAGTAATGAAGCTGGGGATAGAATTGGGACACCAATTGCAAGCTCCTTCTAGGTGACCCTCTTGGTGCTTCTGAAGGTGAAGGAGAAAGTTCAATGTCTCCAACCAGTGATGATCAAGAATCTAATTCTGAAGATGGTGCGAGACTTTCTTTGGCCAGGGTAATGTTACTGAAATCAGACCATATTCAAAACATATAGCAGGATGAGAACCAAGGGAAAGAGAGATTGATCAGGGGGCCATACTTGGCTTGAAGACTTCGAAAGATGGGTCCCAGTTTTGAAAATGATTTCCCCAAAAAAATGAAGGGGCTGATGAGAGGAAAACAGAAATGATTAGGAGGAAGAGGAGGGGACTAACTCTATTAACTTTGTTAACAATGTTCAGTTTGATAACCAACGACAAGGGTGTAATTGTTAAGCATAATAAATTTTAGGGGCTGAGTTGCGACGAGTTAAACTTGAAGAACTAAGTTACAATTAAGTTAAAAGTTAAAAGACCAATTAACTAATTTTCCCTTTAAGTTATAAATCATAAGTTTTGGTTTCTCTTTCATTTAAAATATTAGTCCTTATAATCTAATAAAAACTGAGATTATTTTGTTCCTAGAAGCACCAGAGCCCATAATTTGAAACTTGATAGACTAAAATCAAAATGAAAATAAATTTGAGGAATCAAAAATTATATTAATTTTTTTAATTATTTCATTATACTTAATGGGCTTCGAAAACCAAATAAAACCTGCTGGATCAACCAAACAAAACCGACTAAAATCAATTGAAATAAGATTAATTCGGTTTCTTTTCTAAACTCAGTAGGTTTGGTTTTGTAGACCGAACAAGGCCGGTTTGAATTTTTTTTAATTTATTTATTTATTCCTTATGTACTGTAACTGTTTTTTTTTGTGATATATTATATTTATTTCTCTATTATTTCATTGATATTGTTGATATTTTGGTCTTGGTACCTAATAATAATTTTTTACATGTCATTTAGATATTAAAGTAATTAATCAACTTATTACTGAAAAAAAGTGATTAATCAACTCACTAACTCAGAATATATTTATTTAATCAACATTAACTCACTTTTAAAGTTTAAGTTTGTAATAATATATTACTACCTCCTGCCCTAATTATAAGACTTTGTTTGTACTACAAATAAGGTCTTATAATTAGGACCACGAGTAATATTAAATTAAATTTTTTATTTAGAATTAAATTTTAAAAGTATAGGGGTAAAGCAAAGAACAGGGGATGGTGGTAGACTGGTAGCTAATGGCAGAAAGCAACGACTATTAAATGTAATCAAATTTTTTATATGATGAAGCATGTTGTCATATCAAAAAAAAAAGTAAGGTGAGGATAAAATAATGGGTCACGTGAGAGTACATTTTTTGTTTGAGAATTACAACAAAATAAAAAAAATTATCAGTAAATCTTAATAATAAGTGAGTAGTGAGTAGTTATTTAATATCTTGAAACTTGCTATTATAGATTATTATGTTGTTATTAAAAAATTTAATAATTACGTTTTTAATTGAGACTCAGCAAATCTCTCTTATTTCTTGGCGTGCAATCAAATGACCAAATGGATCGTCCAATGAAAAAGACAGAAAAACCAAGCCGTGAGTTCATGGCTCGCGCAAGCGACAGTCAATGACTTGTGTGATGACCAAAGACAGACGGTCCCATCCTGGTGTCAGCTCCTTGTTTCCAAATCCACCTCTTCTACTATAAATCTATTATTTAAATTTTTAGGGAAATTATCAGAAAAACGCCCTAGAAATATTAAGATGACGAATCAGTAACTCCAATTCTAATAATTTCAAATTGGTCCACGTATATTCAATCTCATTGGCGGCCTAACACTGAAACTCTAGCACCAACAGTTGGGATTTTCGACGTGCTGAGATGGTAGCTGTTTCTTTGATCAAAATAAGTAAGGAGCAATGTAGTAAAAAGGCAACATTTTAATACATTGGACGTTATTGAAATTATAATTCCTGAATTGTGATTTAGATATTTTGAGGGTTATTTTATGTGATTTTCCTTTATTTTTACCGATCGCCACGTCTCTTCCCTACTGGAACGTTAGTGTCCAAAGCATCTGATGGACTGATATCCCGTTCCTGAGCGTTTGGTAAGTTCCAATTAATTGAGCGCCCACCATGAAGCATCACAGTCCAACATGAGGACAATGGCTCGCCATTCCCCTCAAGGGACGCTTTCTTCTTCCTTAAATCTCACCGCAACTGCCCCGCCTACCCCCACAGCCCACGATTTCTCAAGTTCGTCTGCTCCCATTGCGAAATCCTTCGATTGCTGAGAAGATGAGCCCCCCGGAGGGAATATGTTTCACCCAAGAGCAAGAAGATCTCGTGGTTAAGTCATGGGACGTAATGAAGAAGAATTCTGCAGAGCTGGCTCTTCAATTTTTCTTGAAGTAGGAATCTCCTTTACGGAATCTTCTTTTTTTTTATTTTAACTTTATCTTTTGCTGCCTTCTTAATCACGATTTATGCGTTTTTTGTTTAAACTTAGAATATTTGAGATTGCCCCGTCGGCTCAGAACTTGTTCTCCTTCTTGAGAGATTCTAAAGTTCCTTTGGAGCAAAACCCGAAGCTTAAGCCTCATGCTGTGAATGTCTTTGTCATGGTAAGCTTACTCCGTTTTTCTTTTTCAACCCTCCATTAACCTCATCCTTTTACTAAGTGAATGAAAGTACGACGATATTAAACCATTTATAGTTAACCCATCATTGCTTTAGCACCATTCATATTTTACACCTGGTAATTTTTTCCTGGATCTTTAATTGCAGACGTGTGAATCAGCAGTTCAACTGCGGAAGGCTGGTAAAGTCACAGTAAGAGAATCAAACTTGAAAAGATTAGGCGCTGTTCATTTCAAAAGCGGTGTGGTGGATGAGCATTTTGAGGTATTTGACTTGATCATTTGCTGATCAGAAAAGTTGACATCGTTAGTGTTGAAGATTTTTAAATGATTGCTATTTTGTCAAGTAATTTGAGGTGTTTGATTTGAGATTTTGCTGCATAAGTGAGACCTTCAACAGATAGTAGCAGATGTATCTTTGGGATCCCATTCTACTTTCAATTTCAAAGTGCATTACTGGTGAGACAGTTAAATATAAGGGAAAGACCATTCTGGAATTAGTAAAGAAATTTATAGATAGATCTAATTTACAGAAAATTGATAACTTAACCATTTATAGACATAAACATATAAAACTCACTTCTAACATGCTTGCATCTCTATTGATAATGGAAGTAGACTATATTTACCTAAGAATATACTCAAGTGTCAAAATATATCTGACTAGTGAGTTCTTTTCTGCAAGATCGATGTGTAATCTAATTTTCCCTTTCATGAAGGTTGTAAGGTTTGCACTTCTGGAAACCATAAAGGAAGCAGTGCAAGAAATGTGGTCACCAGACATGAAGAATGCATGGGGAGTAGCTTATGATCAGCTAGCTGCCGCCATCAAAGCCGAAATGAAAGCTTCCTCTTAGACTATCTCTACAACTTCCGCAGTCCTTTCCTCTCGAGTTCATAAAGTTTGATAGGGTGTCAGTCCAGGGTTTCTGCTTTTATGTTAGTGAGCTGGTGCTCTTGGTGATTGTGTTCAAAAAATTCTGTTGTATGAATATGCATTATATTGCTATCTTCACCAGGTTTGACAGCATATCAGTATATTAGCTTTGAACTACTGTTGAAGATAATAAAGATTTAATTTCTGTTTGTGATGGCTTTCTCTATATTTACTGTTCTATTGATAATACTTACAAATTTGAAGACAAGAATAGTTTGTTCCTAATCCCAATTCTAGGGCAAAATTTGGCTCTGAAAACAAATTGAGCGGACCCTTGTTGGGTGAAGTTTATATAGACAGATAAAATTGGGTCCATCCATCTCCTTGAAGGACATTAAAACTCTGTTGTCCTACTCTTCCACTCTTCAACATGTTCCTTCTCAGAAACTTAATGAGTATCTTGGACCCAAGCTTGAAAGGCCTGGATGAGTAAGGAGATTGATGTTCAGTGCACACAAGTGGTAAAGAGATTTAATGTGCAGTGGGAGTCTACGGTCCTAAAATTGGTGAGGTTAATACATGTGTCAGTCTAATATGTTCAAAACTTGAAAAGATGTCAAACCTCAGTATCAAAATTATTATATGCTAACAAAATTTACTTCTTTAAACGTAGAAGTTAGTTGAAGGGATTATTTGTTATCAATATAAGATTAATTTAATCTATCTCTAGATTTATTTTTTTTCCCCCTAAATTGTTCCTATTTTAATATAAAACTTGAGGCGGTGCAAAAAAGTAATCTGTATTTTGAAATAGAACGTGTCCTATTTTAATGGGTTGCTTGAATTGGAGTAACTTTCCATCCAAGTAAGCAATGTGCACTTGCGGTACCCAAAGGGTTTCCTCCTTGTCTTGTGAATTGAGAAGATGCACAACTACCCACACACTTATTGTGGGTTTGTCATCAAATGGGCATTGAGGTGGCCAAGGGAAACAGAGGAGAATGAAAAATCTCAAAGTGAAAACAAAAAACTATACTAACCAAACTGTTCCCATCCCATGATCCAGAAACCTCAAAAGAAATGTGTTATAACAGTGGTGAACCGATTCAGTTGTTATAATACACACACATTGATAGCTTTTATCTAAGAAAATGCAATGCGTAGAAAGATTTTGAGGGCCAATTCAGTGCCTGGGGTTTGGGACATTGATAATCATATTGTTATCCAAGGAACACTGGAATTATATTTAAGAAGACCTTAAATTTCATACCGTACCCAGACAAGTCCTATACACCATAATTCTGTAACTACAGAGTCCCAGGTTCAAACGACATTTACCAACAAAAGCGCCACACAGAAATGTAACTCGTCATATAAAGATAAATTTTGACCGTTACGTTATTTGTGTAAGTGTGTACACACACAGAGAGACACACCGGAACAGAGCCGTTGGATGGGTGTTAGTCCATCAAGCACGTGATATCAAGGACCCCACAATCCCACCAATGAGGACCGTTGGATCTCCCAACACTGCCGATACAACGAACTGAACGGCCATCCCCGCCATCTCACAACACTTCCTCACCTTCCCTTTGCTTTTGCTGCTGCTACTATGGCTGCTCTGAAGCGTGTTCTTCAAGCTAGGAACCTCATTCTCCAATCTGTAACTTCCTTTCTTGCTTTCCATATAAATCTCAGGCCAACTCTCCACCACCATCTCCCTCACACAAGCCACATGTAGATTGTAGCTCTTGCACTTTGATCTGTAGCTCCAGCTTCGTCCCTTCTTCCCACATCGGTGACACGCCGAGCTCACCTTCTGATACAGATACAGCTTCACTTCGCCATCGTCAAGAACCATTGGAAGCTTCGCGCAGCATGGATGGAGATCGAATCCACACGATGGGCAGTGATAGACGAACCCTGATATGCCCTTCTCGCACGCGTTGCAGAATCGAGGTATGTCGCCTGGTGGACGAGAGAGGAATTGAAACGAACATTTTGGGTAGAATGGATGGTAGATCGAAGGTGAAGGTAACGCACAGTGCATGTGGAGATCGTAGTCGCAAATGGAGCATTTGTAGCGCGAGCCTATCCCTACTTCCTTGCAGCCATCGCATTTGAATGGGAATTGTGAGTATTCGAAACTCAGCATGTGTTGAGGATGACCGAAATGGGATATCTCACTGTTCTTCATGGTCGTGTCTATGTATTTCTGAGGTTTCTTTGAGGAATACATTGCGAAGCTAATGGATGATATGAAGGGTTTGATCTGGATATTTTTTGCTCGATGGGTAGTTAGGGATGGTTTTGAAGGCTAGAAAGTTGTGATTTGAAGTTGGGAACATTGGCTTATAATTGAAGCAACTGGAAAGCGCTTGTTCCACCAGGAATGGAGGTGAATTCTAAATAGATTTCATGGGATAGGGAATCCCTGTGTTATCAAGAAGCAAGTAGGCAAAGCATAAGGTATATTAGGCCTTGTCCCACGAAGGAATATATACCAATTTTTACTTTTCATGGTCTTCTTAAGATTTGTTAACCGGCAACCTATTACACAAGTTTTTGATTTGCATTGCTATTAAGAAATGACTAGTGTGCAGATCATTTAAGGGATAGTTTCTTCATTTTAAAGAAGCAATTCAAAGTTAAAGTCGATGTGCAGTAATAACACGTAGGCAGTCTCTGTTCTTAATTAAACTTTTGAAAGGAAAAGGAAATAAGGGAATAAATCCCTTCTCTAAACAGTAGTTCTCTAAACTTTTGTCTTTAGGATAGAAATTCTTGTCTTCTTGATGATCACATCCATTTGCATCTTCATCAAGGATATGCCTATTACCGATAAGCATATGTTAGGAAATGATTCTTGCATGCCCTAAATATCTTCTAATATTTATAGCATCAAGTTATCAATTCTATAAAGAATGCGACCGAAGTTGCTTGATGGGGCTACCATTACTGTTCAAGTTCTGGTTGTCCTGATTTTTTGGTATCATTTTGTAAGGAATTATTTGTGAATCCATTGCTAATTGCTTGAATAACGTACCTTTAACTAAACCAAAAACTAACGGATCAGTCCAGATATGTACAAGCTGATTCAACCACCATCTGAGCATGACAGAAAGCAGAAAAGAAGAGGTTGCATAATGGTTACTAGGTTTAATACAAGGGGATGGATGATTCATGGTGGGCGAGGTCAGGTGAATGATTGAGGAGAATCAATGCCCTTGTGGCCTTGTGTCAGTGCTCAACAGTATCTCCTGTCTGAAGAACTGAAAGATCAGGAGAATCAAGCAACCCAAAGGAACCTATAATTAAGGTCCAGGCACTACTTTTTTTTTTCCAACTTCTTTTCTTTATTCTGTTCTTAACTTTTATTTTTTTTTTGACCGTTTCCCATTTTGTTTCTTTTGGTAGAGAAACAGAAACGTCAAGAATCTTCCTGTTTATACAAGTCATGTGTATGGATATTTCCTTCCCAGTCTTCTGCAGGAATTGTACTTGCAAGATCAAGAGACTGAAGTGAAAAGCTGTTCTCTGCTCTCTTTTTTTTTTCGAAACTGAATGAAATTATTTCTTCCCACTTCCTTTTAGCCTTCCAACTGCAGTTCAACATCAATTATTTCAGTTTTTCATGCACACAATTTGTTAGGGGTAGGGGTAATCAAGGAACTGATAGAAAAATTACTCGAACCATAATGTAATGTAGAAAGCCACATCAATTTTCACGGCATATAAAAACCAAGAATCGGATGGGCTAGATTTGTCAGAGTGATGAGCTCACATAAAAGATAGGCCGTCCGTGGTTTAAGCTATAGAATTTTCTGCGTCTCTTTTTCTTCTTTGTCATTCAGTTGGAAGTATGAAGAGTGGGGATTGGATAGGAAGGAACATTTTTTTTTTTTAATTTTGGTTATTCTTATAAAAGGAATTCCATCAAAGCTAAAAAGGCACAAACATGTAGTAACGGAGTGAAATAGGAATCTCGTTGGTGGTGTTTCATTCAGATTATTCTGGAACAAGAAAAAGAAAAGTAAAGAAGAGAGGAAAAAGAAGCAAAAATACCATTAAGTTTATCTTTTAACAGTGCTGAAAAATCATAAATCCACCATATTTGCTGTTCTGCTTTTATTATTATTGTACCAGATACGTCAACTTCAGCAATTGTTATTGAGAAATGATTTGAGAATAGTGCTGTAGCGGTGGCGGAAACTTCACACAATGATTGGACAGTTTCACAAACTAAGCAATCCTTCCATTCTAGTTCTAGGTTATCATGAAGCAATCATATGCTGCCTATGCTTCTGGAATGGTTTTGTGCCTACCAGTACCCTTTTGTAACCTCATTCTTTTGAATGTAGGGGGAAAAAAAAAAGGAAAAAAAAAATGTCAGTTTCCATTAAAAAAGAAAAAAGCTTTTGTGCCCTTTTTTCTGGCCCTTGATTGGTAATTCAATTTGATGTGTCCCTCTCCCTCTAAACTTCTATAACTCAATTTGATGTATCCGTCACCCTTTGATTAACTTTATCTTTTAGGCCCTAAATTTGTCCGATACCATCAAATGCAAGCATTAGGTTAAGAAATCTATTGAAAAATTTGTTTCTCATTTATTCTAATAGCAAATAGTTTATCTTTTGGGGATATTACATTAACTTCCCTAGGGGAACTGACAGCTTCTGTTTTATTTTTATTCTTTTTTTTTTTTGTTGCCAGCTGAAGAACTGACAACTTTCATCGTCCCTTCTTTAGTACAAATATTAGATAGTTATAGTTTTTATAATATGTTTTTCCTTGATAAATATATAATTTATAAATTCTTTTAAGATTCTAATTACGCAACATTAATTTACAGAGCATAATGGTTGTGCCAATGGTTTAAAACAATGACCCAAAGAAAAATAATAAAATGATGATATTTTACTTTTAGAGGTGATAGTGTCATACGAAGTTTTTTTCTATGTCCTCCTTTTGAAAGCATTTGTGTACAAGGCATTGTTGGTATTAAATATAAGCAATTTTTTAAAAAATAGATTTAGGGTATGTTTGGATTGGTACTAGGCAAAACTGACTTCTAACCTAACTGACTTTTGTAACTGAAGTTAGAGTAAAAGTTAATTAGGATATGCTTGGATAAGTGTTTTTAAAAAGTCAGTTGAAAAAGTTAAAAATTATTTGGATGATTAATAGAAAAGTTAGTTTAGTTGTAAAATGACTGAAAAGGACATGGATTTAATTGAATAATAATGTTTGAAATTTTATGTTTTTATGTGATAATAGTTTAAAAAAATACATAAAATTATTATTATAAAATATAAATATTTTATTTGTGAAATTATAAAATAAAAATATTTTTTACGAAGAAAAATTTGAAAAAACATTGTAGATAAATTTGAAAACACATTGTAGATAATTAATTAAATATATATAATGAACAAACATGAATATAAATTAAAATTCATTTGATCTGAATAAAAGCTCATTATGCTAACAAAGGAGATGAGGCAGAGGAGAAAATATGAAGATAAATCTGGGATGCTCATTTTTAATGATCATCATTTGAAATTGCAGTTTAAAAAGTCAGATTTTTCTTCGTTAAGTCCAACTGAGGTGAAAGCCAGAAGTTGGTTGTAAAAGTTAACCCAGTCAGACAATGTTTTTGGTTCAACTCAGTTTGCAACCTCAGTTTCACCATTTTGAAGATACTTTTGCTGTTGAAAATGGCAATCCAAACATGCACTTAAATTTTAGTTTACTATCTTATGAGGAACTAGTTTTTTTTGCTAAACCCAAATGGATAATGTCATATAACTTGCAGACACCAAGCCTTTAGCAGGCTACTCAGGTCCAACAAGGATTTTTGGGAAACAAAAACCGCAACCAAAGGCTACGTTGGGAAGGGAGGCAATCGGGCTCATGCTTAGATTGGGCCTGTACTTGATGGCTCATGACTTGGAAAAAGATTTTGGGCCCCATGTGCAGTGTTTCAAAAGGGGCATTCACCAGCGGAAGAACGCTAGAATCCCTACCTAGGGTTTAAGCATTCTGATTCTGCTTCTGCCAGAAACCGACACCTCTTCGTCGAAGAAACCATGTTTCCAGGAATGTTTTTGCGTAAGCCAGACAAGGCTGCAGCGCTGAAGCAACTGAAATCTCATGTCGCCATGTTCGGTGCTTGGGTCGTTGTAATTCGAGTCACCCCTTACGTCCTCCACTATCTCGTCGGAGAGAAGGATGAGCTCAAGCTTGAACTCTAGATTCTGATCCCCAGGTAACGAAGCAAATTTAGTTCGACCTAGTGATTGTAAATTTTCAAAGTTTAATGAATCTGTTTCGAGTTGACATTCGTCGTGTAACACCTCTTTCTTTCTGCATCACGATTTGGTAATTCATGGACTGGTCAATTGCTTTCTTTGCTTTCTTTCTTTTTTTAAAAGAAAAAACAGACTTTGCTTTGTTTTATTCATGCCCTGGATCTTGCTGCATTCGATCTATGCTGAAGAATTAAAATCAAATTGAATTAAATTCAAGGTTCATCTGATATAATTAGATTAATTGGGATCACGGACAACTAATTGATGCATTTAGTAAATCTTAGTTGAAGAATGTAATTTATCCACCTTTTTTGTCGTCATTTTATGATATGGCGGATTCCAGTTTACATGCTTGGAAGAAAACTGAACCAGAAAGTAGGAATCAAAAACCAAAACGGAGAAGAAAATTCTGGCTTTTGTCAGGACTGCTCGAGCTCTCAAGCGAGCCTTCCCACCTTAATCCTTTCCCCTCTAACAAGCTCCATACCGATAAAAACACCCAAACAGCATTATACCACATATTCAATCTGATAATAATTTTTGTCCCATTGTTATCTTTTAGCGAACTGTTCAGTAATAACAGCAGGGATAGTATTGAAAACTGTTGATGGGATCTTGAGTTTGCAGTAAGGAAGAAGAGCATCCCTTTAGACTGGGTTTACATGATTGCTTTTACACAAGTCTACTTATGACTTGCACAGTTAATTTGGTCATGCTTAGGTTAGGAGAGATAGTATGTACATTTGGGAGCTTGGAGTGGGTGGTGAGCTGAGTTTGGACTGTCTCAATTCGTGGAGGGAGGAGAATGTGTCATTTTGAATAAATTCTAAGATCACCTGAAAAATAGACGGAATAAGTTTTGGAAATTTGATCATGGTGATTGGTTTTCCTTTCACAACTTGAGACAATCCAACCCTGGTATGCCAGTGCCTACGTCATAGGTCTTACTAATTAGTGGCTTGATTAGTTTCAGAACTATGTTATTTCGTGTTTTTTTTTTTTTTGCTTGCATATTTATTGATCTCGTTTGGTATATTTGAGCATGTTTCTTCTTGCTTCTGAGAAATGAGAAACATGGAATGTTTTATGTGACTTTACTCTGTTTCAATAGGTTCTCAGTTGGCCTTGCGAAGAAGGACGGACTTGGGTCGTGGAAGTAATTTTTGGGATTGAGCCATCATATGTTATGAGTTGAATTATGTATATTTTCATGTATTAAGGTGGCCAGCCGCGTAATGGGGCTATTTGACAATTTAATGTAGTGAATCTGGTTATTCTGTGATAAGTCGTGAAGAAGAGTTTCTTCATACATCCGCTGTCTGTTCCTTTTGCCGCAATTCATTCTTATCCCTTAGAAGGCATGCGATATTTCTAGTCACTCAAATACCATGCGAAATGGACTAAAATAGAATAAAAATGAGTGGCCGGAATTTTTTTTTAAAAAATCTTTTTAATAAAAACAGTAGTGGAGGGAGACAATTATGTAATAAGATATAAGAGACGGGCCAAATATTCAATGATAACAATAGAGATATAGGGCGAATAGTTTATTCATGTAATTAGGATTTCTGTCTCTTTATTCCTTCCGAGTTAGCGGGCGACTCAGAAGCCGGAATTCAACAGTGATTTCGATCATTACATTTGAAGAGTGTTCTCCGTCATCCTCACTCGGTTATTGTCTAAGAGAACAACTTAAAATTAGAAGAGTTTATTTGACATTTAATTGGATTTTTTTTTTTTGGCCAACAACATTCAATTTGATTTTAAGCATAAGATCTTAATCTATTTAGTCTTTCTGTCCTTTTTTTTTTTAAAATAATTTTTGTAATAGTTATGTTAAAATTTTATTAAACAGTAGTTCTAACTAATATATATAATTAGTAAGAATATTTTTAAAAAAATAATATATATTTATTGCAAATAACTAAGTTAACAAATTATACTAATTTACTTAAATTAGCCAACTAATTTTTATATTAAGTACAGGAGATAATATTATTATAAAATATAATGGCGGCTTGGGCAAAACTCTCAATTCGGATAACTAGAAGCCTGACAAGGAGACCATGGTTTATAGTCTTGAAAATAGATTGATTTTTACTCCCATTTGGTGAGCGGTGTGAGAAAAAAGGGCCTACAAAAATTACTAATTCAGTTTATTTTATTTATTGGAACTGTTTGGTCTAGTACAAATTATCTATTTAAAAATATTAATGATGCCATTCTTTCGGTCAAAATTAATTATGTTGGCTAATTATTAAGAAAAGAAAAATCATAGATTTGTTTGGTTCTTTTGATATTCCTTCCTGCTTAACTCGTTTGGACCAGCCCTACATTGCAACCAATCTTCACTCTCAGAGACAAACCATAATGATCAGTACTCACTCAGCTCCGCATCTGAATTTGCAGCATCTCTTTCCTTAAAGCTCCAGCCATCTCCTCGTTCCCCTGTCTCATATACCCATCAATGAAAGCACCATATATCTCTGAATCTAATTGAAACCCTTTTCCTATCATCTCTGCCTGAAGCTTCAATGCTTCTTCCATCCTTCCCTCATAACATAGCCTCTTTATCATGGCCTCATAACTCGTTTCCTTGGGAAACAAATCAAATTTATCCATTGCATATCTCAGAAACGCTAATGCCTCATCAACCCTACCCTTGTCACAAAGTAAGCTAATCATCAGGTCAAGAGTTAAAGCTTCTGGCTTAAAAGCCTTCCTGCACATATCTTTATAAACAAGAATTGCTGAATCGATGTCTCCTATATCACAGTGTCCCTTGATGATGTGCTCATATGTTGCAGATGTACCTTCTATACCATTCATTGCCATTTCTCTGTAAAATTCTTCAGCCCTCCCAACATTTCCAGTCTTGCAAAATCCACCAATCATGGTTTCATAACTCACTGCATCAGGCTCCAAGGCTTTAGTTCTCATTTCTTGCCACAACTTCTCTGCTTCTTCCATTTTCCCTTCTCCACAAAATACAGCCACCAATACAGTATAGCTATAAGCATTGGGAACACAGTTCAATTCAACCATTTCGTCCCAAATCTTTTTCACCTTCTCAATCAAACCGTTTCGATAACAGCATAACATTAATGTGTTATAAGTATACACATTAGGGATGACTCTAATATCCCCTTCATCTCTTTCTTGCTTTCCTCATCTAACCGAAAGACCTCCCTGTAAATTTCATATCCTGCTTCAACCCCTCGAGATTGGCAAACGCAATAAATCAGAGAATTCAAGGTACTGACATTCAGGTTAATCCCACGGGACCGTAACAATCTCATGATTTCAATTGAAGGGTCAATATTTTTTGATCCCAAACAAGCTTTGATCAACAAATCGAACACAAATGGAGCAGAACCACAATCTTTATAAGTCTTCACTAGATTCTCGAATACCTTTAATGGTGTTGACCTGGGATTATTTCCGTCATCGTCCTCCCGCAATTCGGACGCTCGAATAGCCATACGAATGATGTCCTGGGCATGTGACTTGAGACGGCCACGAGCAAGAATGTGGATGATTGTGGAATAAGACGCAAGGTTGTGGTTGCAGAGGGATTTGCTAAAGCGAAAAAACTGGAATGCGAGATGCGGTCTGTTCCTAAGGTGAAGGGTAATTTGAGAAAAATCGTCGGGATCGAAGCCATCGGGGTAGAGAGAACGGAGGTAGCTCCAGCGAGACTTGGAACGGCGGTGGGTGAGGATAGAAACGGCGGTGGTTACGGCAGTGGTGGAGGCCTCATCGGATGACGATGGTGATGCAGAGTAACAGAAAACAGACGAGGATTTGCGAGCTTGGGATGTGAGGGGGAAACGCTTAAGGAGTTGAGCCGCCATTGACAGGAGCGTGATTGTGAGCGCAACACAGAAAGCGAACCATGTGGCAAATGAAACGCCCCTAAAACGCTACAAATTGGCTCACGAACTATGAGGAAGAGGTTAGAGACTTAGCAAACCAGAGTGAGCAAACACAGTGGTAGGAATAAATTCCAAATCTCGAGCCTTGAATTTGATTCAATATGAATTTTAATTGTTTCATGTTGAAAATGAATACAATGCGAGAGGCTTTCGCCGCCGTACCCCTTGACTCCCACAACAAGCTTCTCTTCTTGCGTTCTCGCCGTCGGCCGTCACGTTCTCTTCTCCTTCAAGCTCGCTTCTTCCGGCGTTAGTGTTGGATTCGCTCGTCCCCAATGTTCCTTTTTTTTTTTTTGCGTCAGCTTATTTGTCTTTGGGCTTGTGCTGGTTGAAAGGCCCACAAGCTAAAAATTGCAGCCCTTTTTCCCTTTCGGATCGGGTTATGGGTCGGAACTCGTCCATTTTTGTTGGTGCACATCCCTAATTCCCCACTTAATAATGTGAGTTTCATTTTTGAAAAATACATAAATATTACCAATAGGAATTGAACCTAATGAAAGGTACTAGTTCCTTACAATGTAACAAAATAAGATTCAAAATCCCGTTGGAAAAAGTCTTACATTGAATATCTGATAGTGTCTTAAATAGGATTACCTCTCATAACAAGAAACCTATGCAATGCAAAAAATCAAAAACTAGTCCATCGTTTACATTCTTGAACTCAATTAGACGCCAAGACAAAAGTGCATTTTTCAATATTAATGATATGATAGGTGGTTTAAATTTTCCATAGGGATATTTTATGAAACATACATTAATTGAACCTAGAAATTTGCATTGAGACAGTATATTTTGGAGGGGACAAAAAAAGAGTTTGAAATTGGGACCTGTATCAGGAATGGAGGAAGTACATATTAAATCAAAACTTTTTCCCATTTCACCGGGAAAAAATTAGAAACAGTAAAACATTGCACATTTTTCAAAGTTAAAAAAAAAAAAAAAAAAGGAGGACGAGACGAGATAATATTTTTTGTTGTATTTTGTTGTTTTGGAGGATGGGTCAATTTATAAGTCAGCGGGATCATCATTGATTTTTGTTCTCACTTCTCAGCAACACCTTTGCCTGCCTGAATGCCGCTGTTTTGACTTTTTCATGCACACTCACTGGCTGCGCCTAATGGAGTAGGAAATTGGAGCTTCTGACTTTTTCTTTGTTTCTTTTAAAACATGTTTTTGATTTCCTATCGTTAGGTTTGATACGAGAAAAATAAAAGAGAGGAGAGATTAGGAAAAAGTTTAATAAGCTTAATCTTTAAAAAACTGGAGAAGTAAAGTTTTAAAATTTAATAAAGAGAAAATATAAGATAAAAAATTAATTAAAAATTTTTAATCCCTCTTCTCTATTTTTTTTAAATCAAGCTTATTAAAGTTTTTTCTCCCTTCCTTTTTTCTCTATTTTCTTCATACCAAATGGATGCTAAATTATTCTCTTTAATTATATGTATTGAATTATTTCTTGATAGGAGCAGCTTACAACTAATAAGATATTTTAAAAAAACTATAAATTAAAAAACAAAATAAATTAAAATCTCATATTTAAAACTAAATAGCTCTTATACCTAGGATAAAAAGTAGTACTTCATAAAAACAATGTATTTATAAAACTAAATTGGATAGAACTCGATAATATTATCCAAAAATAAGTATATCAAGTTTTTTATCTATTGTGCATGAAAAAAACAGTTGTCTACTAATAATATAGCGGATGAATTTGAAAAATTAAGTTGACAAGAAAGCCATGAGCCTGTGACTGATTCACTGTTTTGATCATCCATTCCTCTATTGAACAGTCGTGATGAAATTGCCTTTATGTCCTTTCCATTTACTTGATTTTGCATTTTGATTAAAGATTTACACTCAGATTAGTAAGGATGATTCAATACTTTCTCCGCCTGGCTTGCGCTGTCCGCCTCTATTTTCCCGTTGCTTTTCCTAGAAAGTGGATTTCCCCCATGCAACATAGTGTACACCTTCTGTTTCGCTTGATATGGATTGCTGTTGGATCAGGCACTTTTTATTTTTTTCTTTCAAGCCCCTGGATCTGGCACCCAATATTAAAAGTTAACAAAGAAACAAATCCAATCTCCAATTAAAAACAGATCTCAAATTTCTGATAGGCCAATTTTCAACTTCCTTCTAGATTGTTGTTCTCTGTTCACTGTTTTAGATCTGGCAGCCATTTGTTTAATATAGAAACTCCAGTATAATTTGTTTAACCTCACAGAGTAGTTAAAATACTCCGTTTTTTTTTTTTATAATAGAATCTCGAAGTGCTTGAAAATAAGCACGCACGCACACATGACATGACTGATTAAGAAGATATTAATAATATTAAAAATGGTGATTTTCATCAATGGGGCATTGAATGGTTTTGTTAAGGTTCCAAGAGCGATTACCAACAAGGCTGAGCAATGAAGTGATTTAGCACTACTGGACAGGGGCGGTCATTAATGATAGGGTCAAAGGAAATAAATATATAATAATAAAAATTAAATATGTTAAATAAATTACTATCACTGTACCATCATCAATGACGTGTCTTTGGCTTAAATTCCTTGGAAAATTGGTAGTATTCTCTATTTCTCCCACTCTGCCAAAAAGCACCTCGCCTTAAATTCACCAAAGTTGACGTGTCTTTCACAGTCCTACATAGCCTCCCCTCCCTTTATCTCTCTCTCTCTATTCCTTCCACACACTGTGCAGCCTGAAGAATCAGATTAAGACGGAAGGGAAGAGGAAAAACCAAAAAAAAAAAAAAAAGAGGAAAATAAACACTTTCAGTCAACCTTTGCATTAAACTCACGAACCAAGTTCTACAGTTTCTTTCTTTTAATCTCTCTCTGTTTTTATGACTCCTGGAGCATCAAAAACCCTATTTCTTACCTCTCACAGAAACTCCATGATCATTCTCATGATGATGATGATTCCACCGGCGTCTTCTTCTTCTTCTTCAGCTCCTTCTCAGCCACCCCATCTTGGCGTTCACCGCTGGGCCCCATCTGCTTCTCCGGCACCGGCCCCTTCACCGTCCACCCCTGCCCCCGCTCTCCTTGCGGTACCTGTCGGCAAACCATCACCTCTGCCCTCTAAGTTGTCGGTTGACTTCAGCCCACCGCTAATTGCAATGGTGGTCGTCGTTGCCGCCGCCTTCATCGTCGTCACCTATTCCCGCCTCATCTCCCGCCACCTCGTGCCTCCGATAACCCGCCTTGCTCGCCGGTGGCGCCGCCGTAGGCGACGTTCCTACCCACCCTCCTCCTCCGGCGACCTCGACTCACTTCCTTATGATTCTCCTTTTGAGCCGATTGATGGGCCTCACATGTTCTCCCCTTATGGTCTCGACGAGTCCATCATCAAGACCATACCGTTTTCCCTCTACACCGCCAAATCCAAGGATCAATTCGAAGAGTCTCGACGCGATTGCGCGGTTTGTTTGTTGGAGTTCGAAGACGATGAGTACGTCCGAACGCTCCCTTTTTGTTCTCACACTTTTCACCTGGATTGCATCGACGTTTGGCTCAGGTCGCACGCCAATTGCCCCCTGTGCCGCGCCGGAGTTTTGTGCGCAGAGTCCCCGTTCACGCCAATGATGGCAGCGAGGATTCGGCCGAGCCTCGACGACGACACGATTTTGCATAGAATCAGTATGGACCCTATGGTCGAAGCTCCATCGCCAGTGGCTCATTCTCTGGTGTCAGAGATCACTCCTTGCAACGAAGAGCAATCACCGAGAAGGAACCACGCGAATCCGGAGGACGATCGATTCAACGGCGGTCGTGATTTCCTCCTGAAGCGATCCTACTCGTTCGGATTCGAACGGAGCTTGGCGTCAGAGAGAATGGTGATGGAGCCGGCGACGGCGTCGCCGTGGCGGTACCACCGAAGGGGAAGCAGCAGCAGCTTCTGGAGCAAAAGGCCGTCACCGTTCGGATCGTTGGGAAAGTCCAGAGTGTTCTCCTTCAGATACTACAGAGGGATGAAGTCGCCGTTCTTCCGGAGGCGAGGGTTCTTTCCTCTGTCGGAATCAAGCATGATCATACAACGGAGGAGGAGGAAGCTCGTCACGGCGAAGCAAGTCAATCGCAAGCCCGATGTTCCTGAGATCGTCAGCAGCCTTGGCGGCGGCGGGAGCAGCAGCTTTCTCGTCGAGCCGGCTGAGGTGCGGCGACCCGGAGGCATTGCTGTCACCGGAGAGATACAACAGGAGATAAAAGAAGGAAAAGGAAGAAGTGGGAATTATTTTTTGTAACTTTTTGGGTTGGGGGGTACGTGGAAAGAGATAATTGGTGAAAAGACGGTCGGAGATGGTGACGGAGAGAAAAGGGCGGCGGGGGAAGGAGGAGAGAGAGTGGGGTCAGGGAGAGAGGAGAGAGAGGAATAGGAATTAATGGAGGGGATTAATGAGAGGGCCTGTCAATATGTAGAGGGTCATTAATGGGAAGGTGGCTCTGCATTTAATGTCTCATAAATTTGACGAGAAAGAGAGACAGAGCTTCTTCAATTCACTCTCTCGTGCTCATATTCCCTCTGCCTGCGCCTGCTTCCCTTGCACAATGTCTCTGCTCTGAAGTTGAGAGGGAAAGAAGCTCATAAATGGCGGGAGGATAAGGCTTCCCTTTGGCCCTTCCCTCCCAGTTTTGATTACACATGGAGTATTTATGTACATTATCACACTTTGTGCTTCTTTTTAATTAATTAATTATTAATTAGAATTTTGGGGACTTATCTGCTCATTATACTTGATGCATGTTTTTGTTTGGGTGGAAGGGAGATTTCATTCAAAAGGAATAAAAGATGCAATCAAGGGGAATTAAACCCCACTCCTAAGTACAAAAGAGGGTGATTACAATGAAGTTCTCCTAGCATGGTGTGGGTATTGTACTGCTCTAGTCCCATTATAAGTGGGTTTTTTTTTATTAAAAAAAATTAGTTTCAACATTCAAATATAAGTGATCGAGAGGGTTAGCATTAATTATTGTTTTTAAATATTACATCTATTAATCAGAGAGAGTGTGAAGGAAAGGAATGAGAGAAAATTTATAGCATTTGTTTTCGATACACATTTTTTAATGAGAGTAAATTCAAAAAATTTTATTAACTTAAAATATACTCATCCGGTCCTACTTATAAGGCACTTTCAACATATTTCACACATATAAAAAAAATCTTAAATTTCATTAACCCTCATTTAAAATTTAATGACTTTTCAACTTTATCTTTATTTAATATGCATTATAGTACCTCATATAAATAAAATCAACACAATAATAAATAAGAGGTAAAATTGTATATCCATATAAAAAATTTCTCTCAGTGTCTTATAAATAGGATCAGAAAATATATTCTCTCTCTGTCCTATAATAGGAACAAAAAATTACATTCCCTCTCTACCCTATAAATAGGACCAAAAGAGTATTTAATCCTAAACTGCATTGGTTAGGGAGTTGATTTTGATTTGCAATGTATTGAAAGTAAATAATTTATTTAGTTTCTTAACCTACCTAATTTGTTTATGCATTAAAAATCAAAGAATAACTTAAATGTCATTCTTTATTTGTAAGAATTTTTTGGAAGTTACTTTTATAACCTAGTCGAAAACAGAAGTAGTAATAATTACGTGTTTTATTTATAGAGCAGAGAAAAAAAGTTTTTTTTGTCCCATTTTTATAAGTCACCTTATTAAATTTTCAACGTGAATATTCTGTTTTGTCATTCATTTATTATTGTGTAGGTAGTTATTTCTTTTGAAATGTTTATATATTAAATATGGGTGAAGTTAAAAAATTGTTATATTTTAATGAAGAGTTAATGTATTTTAAGGTTTTTCTTAGTCTGTGTAAAGTATACTGAAAGTACCTTATAAATAGAACCAGAAGAGTAATATACTCTCTTGATCTTATTTACAGGACAGAGAGAGAATAAAATTTTTAATTTATTTATACGGCAGAGAGATAAAATTTTCACATCAATATATAATTTTAACATTCATTTAATATCATGTTTACTTTGTTCTGGTAAAGTATATTGTATATTAAATAGGGATAAAATCGTAAAGTACTTAAATTTTAAATTAGAATTAATAAAATTTAAGCTTTTTATTGATCTGCATGAAACATATTGGAAGTAATTTATAAATAGAATTATAAGAGTAAATAATTTCTAAAATATAATAATCAAAATAAATGGAATACAAAGGAAGGAGGGGAAGCTAGCTAGGTGAATTAACGGGGACGGGGTAAATTGCTTGGGAACACTAATGAGGGCGGTAATAGTAATTTCGTTACCAGAGGCAGGGAGGAGGGGAGGCCATGTGGGAAAGAACCCAAATGATATGAATAGGCACATTAATTGTGGTGCTTGGACGCGGCCAATCTCTTCCTCTGGTTGGTTTGGTTGCAATTAATATTCTTTGCATTTTGGATCTCCAGCCTTGCTTTCTCATCCCTATCCACACTTTACCTTATCTCTACTTTACTGGTAATTAAAAAAAGAAAGACTGAGCATCATGCGGCATTATGGGAATTAATCACCAAATAATAATAATATAATTGTTATTATTATTATAACAACTATTGGAATCCTGTGGCTTCAAAGGAGATTAGTATTATACTTTTTCATCCCTTTTTATAAATAACAACTATTATCTCTTTTATAAAGACTTTAAATATAAATATTATAAATGTCTTAAATTTTTATGACAACATTTCTTATTTTATCCCATTAATTATTTATTTTAATATCTAATATATTTGTTATCTATTTTCCAAACTATCATCTCTTTTCATCCACATTTTCTCTCTTTTATTATTCTTTTATCATAATAATTTTCTTATTCTCTTTCTTATACTTTCTTTTCGCATAAATAAAAGTATTTTGAAAAAAATCTAATTTTTAATTATTTATTGTCTTTATTAACTTTTTAATTACGTAATATAGTCTTATGTTACTTAAAAAAAAAAAAGGACGGAGCGAGTAATATTTAAAGAGTATGGTTTTTGTTTTTCCAAATTGGCGAGCAGAAAGAGTGGTGCTATTTGACGACACAGAGAGAGCGATTGGAGAACGTGGATGATGGAAAAAACACAAAGTGCGGATCAGGCCATTTTTCCAATGTGAGTCTAATTCAAAAAAGTGTTCGGCCCATACTAATTGGAGTTCTCGCAAATGTGGCCCAAATAAAATGTCCTTTTTCCTCAACGTTTATCCCCATGAGATTTCACAGTTCTTCTGATATAAACGTGATGGTTTCTTTAGACATGAGGGAATCAACTTTGAAGTAGGGCTGAGCAAGCTACCCGTAACCCTGCCGCCCGCCCGCCCCACACCCGTTAAATTGGGCCCGTTTTGAGCCTGCCCAAAAAAAAAAAACACGAGCGGGCTTAAACGGGCGTGTTTAGGAATTAAATGGGCGGGTTACGGGCAAAGGCACGGGCTGCCTGTACCCGCCCGTTTAGACTCTTTTTTTCTCTTTAAAAAAAAAAACTGCTCTAACTTGTGGGCTGAGAGGCGCCTCTTTCCTCTTTCTTGCGAACCTCCCACTCTCCCCACTTTTATTCTGCTATGCCTCTGCCTCAGACTGATCTCAGAAGCTTAGAGCCCTCAATAGTCAGCCCCTCACGCTGCCATTCACCTTTCGATCTCTCAGTCTCTCACGCACATGGTGTAGGTGATTAGATGCACAAGCAACGCGTTGCTCACTCAGTCTCGGCACCGACGTTCACGACGACTCTCGCCTTTTTGCCTTTGGGTCTTGCACGCTCAGTCTTGTTGGCATCTGAGCAATGAGCTCTCCTCTCTCATCACCTCCATGGTACTGTCCGTTGGGAGTCCTATCACTCTCCCTTGCCTCTTAGCCTCATCGACGGCGTCTCTCTCACCTCTTATCTCATCTCATCTGTCTATATTTCATTGCATTTCAGCTTCAAATCTTCCATTTTTTTACTCTTGTTAGCTCTTGCCTTTTGGGTTTGACATTTATGGGTAAGATTGAGATCACTTTCGTTAGTTTAATGTTTGTATTTGCTTATTTTATATATGTGTTGCTGCCTTGATGGTGAACACCGAACATTGGTTTCTATTTTAGTGAAAATTGGTTCTGTTTTAGAGAAAGTATTTTGATTTTTATTGTCTTTGAAAGCTGCAAAGGTTCAGTAGGAATGGGAAATAAGATGAGATTTTTCATGTCTTTACATTTGAGCAGGTTTCAGATTTTGATTTCTTAAACGGGTTTCCCATAACCCGCATAAACCCGCCCAGTTCAACCAACCCCAATTAACAACGGGCTTAAATAGGTATCGACGGGTACGGGCTAGCCGTACCCGTTTAATTTAAACGGGCGGGCTAAGGGTTTAGGGGCCGAGCAGCCCAACCCGCCGTTGCTCTGCCCTACTTTGAAGCCACTTAGTCCGTTAGTATGAAGTATTAAAAATAAAAGATTGAGATTGAGATTATAATTAAAAAAATAATTAAATACTACTTCTGGTCCTAATTATAAAAACTAGTTGATTAATTTGAGGAGACTAAAAAAAAATAAGTTAAGTTAGTTATTTGTAATAAATATGTGTTGTATTTCCTAAAATATCCTTACTAATCAAGTTTATTGGCTAGGACTAGTATTATAGAGCGACTATCTTGAGAAAGAATGCATAAATATGAAAGACAAAGTGGATTGGAATCTTATACCCTTCCGTTCCTTATTTAAGAGACAAATAACCAAATTACGTTGATAAAAAAAACAGTTAAAATTAGTTGAGGGTATTAATGTGTAAAAATATAATTTTTTTCCAACAATGCCCCCATTATAAAGAGAGAGGATTAGAGAGAACAATTAAATTATTAAAAGAAAAAGATGGGAGGGATAGAGTATGAGTTGGAGACAAAATAAATATGGGTAAAATAGGAAATCGATACAAAAATATAGACAAACTTTTAAGTGTCTCTTATATATGGAAACATACCATTAAGCATCAAATGTCTCTATAATAAAAAACAAATGGAGTAATTAGGACCAAAATAAAAATCAAATGAGATCTTTATTAAGGATCGGAAGTAGTAGTATTTAGTAATGAGTAATTATCTTTATATGGGATTAGGCAAACCCATAGAGGTGGGATTGGGGAATCCACTTCCCTTCAATGTATCTTTAATCTCACATATAGAGTTGACTAATCCCATATAACAAATAATCTCTTATACTAAACGCTCTTTTATAGATTTTCTTACTTACAATTCCATCCCAATCTTTTATTTTCAATGCTTTCTACCAACGTAACATAAATGTATACCAAAGTAATTGGAAAAACACTACGACAATATTCAATTTCATTTAGTTGGGTGATTAGTGGAGCTCAGGGGCTGTGGGGAATTGATCATTTATATTGTTGTAGATGGAAAAACATATATATATATGTATAAAGTGGTGTGTTTAAAAGTGTCAGAGAAAATGTGTGCATATGAAAGGGACGACAAAGGGCCAAGACGATGAAATGAGATTTTGGTAATCCTAGTTTCACATTGCAAGCACGTTTTTTTCCCCTTAAACACATAATATTATAGCTTTTTCCAAGAGTTCACAAATTCAAAATTGTTTGACTTGGTGAAAAATGCAATCCTAACTCATACAATGGTTAACAAATAAAATTGGAAAGATTTTTATAAACTAATTTTAAATGATGCGGTAGTAGGATATTCAATAGCATTAGATCCGTATAAAACTGCATTAATTAAGAAAGGAACAATCAACTATTTATTTATGAACCATACGCCTTTAGAACTAAAAAAATGGACTCCTTTTTTAAGAGCGGGTAATATACTTCCCAAAACCCCGTTGAAAGATTTTTGTATGTATATCGGTGTGCAATACACTTTGTTAGTAACCAAATTATATTTTACTTCTTTTTAATTTTAGTAAAATTATTTTCTCATTGCCACTCGACGGCCCAACCGGTTCAACCATCCGGTCTACTCCGAGGGCTGAAAACACCAAGCTTGGTCACATGAGTGGGATCAAAGCGAGTGGTACTATCTACCTCTCAAGTTAGGACGAGAGCAAGCTTTCGGCCTTTCCCTCTATCCTAGCCCTAAAGGCTCCAGCTCCAAACTGGCCATGGCGTGGCATTTAGGGTGTGTTTGGTATGAGGGATTTGGAAGGGAGGAGAGGGAAGGGAAGGGATTTTAATCATTTTTTCTTGTTTGGCAACACACAAATTTTAGGAGGGGAGGGAAAATTTTTTAAAATTTCCCCTCCCCTCCCCTCCTCAACCTTCTCTCCAAAATTGGGAGGATTTGGAGGGAAAGGGCAATATTTTGTCATATTATGACCATTATGCCCATATTTTGTCATGTTGTGACCATTATGTCTATATTTTGTCATATTGTGACCATTATGCCCACACCTTAAATAAAATAAGAGCAAAATTATCCATATTAAAATATTTTTCCCTCCCCTGCCTCTTTTTTTATAAATCCAAACAAGATAATATTAAAATCCTTCACTCCTCTCCCCTCCCCTTCTTCCATTAAAATCCCTCTCTCCCCTTCCTCTCATTGAGCCAAACATACCCTTAATGACGTGGTTAGAGTTGATTTTAACCATCCCAGCCAACATGGATTTGGCATTGTGCTTGATAACCATATTCACATCATCTAGTCGATTGTCAATTGCTCCATAGACAATGACAGGCAAACTATCATGTCCGTCCATGTGGTTCAGCTCTTCTCCATTAATGAGCATTTGTAAGATCAGTTTAGAGCTAACTGTGAGGCTCACATGTTTATTTTGGTCGGAATAAAAATAAATCTTTGCCACCACAAAAGTGTGGAGATCAAGAAGACGATGTTCCTGTGCTGGCGCTTGAAGGCAAAAGCCCAGGCCGTAAACCACCTCTAACTTAGAGCCTCTTTAGGATAATTTATAAGCAGTTTTTCAATCATAAGGAATAATTCTTATTTAAGAAGGCAAAAAATGAAAGATGGCGCCCAAAAAAATGTATCCAAAATTCACGAGCCATTCTTTATGCATTCCTGATTACTACTTGCCTTCACTTTGAACGAAACAGCGTTTGGTTGAACTTGACATTCGCAAGATGTGTAATAGTTTCATCGCGAAACCAATGGTTCTCTGTGAAGGAAGGCTACGAAGCAGAAGAATGCCGGTTGCCTGGCTCAAACGGGCCACGTGGCATAGGACTCAGATTTATTTAGCTTAAAGTGGCAAGGCACGTGGATTTTCATGTGAGGAACGTCATGAGGGGTTGGACCAATCATTGCGATGGAACGAGAGAGAGAGAGAGAGAGAGAGAGAGAGAGAGAGAGTACACGTGGCAGCGTGAGCTGAATAGATTCTTGAGGAAGCGTGGTGCGCCTGCGGGGTGAGATGTAGGTGGCCACATTTAAGGCCGCTCGCAATGTTAGATCCCATAAATTTTTAATGACCATCAATGCCCCCAGTTTTTGTTAATTCCCACTTTCTTTTTTTTCCCTTCAAAAAAAAAAATCAGTCTGATTTTATCCAATAAGATCTGGTTGCCCAAAAAAAAAAAATCTGAACCCATGCACACCAACCAACTCGATAAGGATCACATTCAGCTCGACAGAAAAAATTAATCCATAAATTTTATAGCTTATTTCAAATTTAAATCATATATACCATTATAATATGGTCAGATATATAAACATTTATGCTCAGATATAACGATAGTGAATTAACTATGAGAACATGTCAATTATTTTTTTTCCCCGAAAATAATACTGTTGATATCGTCTAAATAATGTACTTTGTGTGAGAATCAAAATTAAATAAGCTTGAAAATAATATATATATCTATATTTTCATGAGGATCTTGGATATTCAGTTATATTATTAATATTATTATTAAACATGAAACACCAAATTTCACCAGTTACAATATAATTCTGTCAACCCATCTGGCAAGTTTTGTTACACCAGTTCGTAACCATCAAGCCAATAACTACAAACACAAGTCTTGCCTAACCTCTCCATAATTAACAACACTATTCTTCTGCATTTTCCATCCACCATTGACTTTATTCTTCTTCCAGACTTCCACCATTCAAAAAAATTTTTTTTTTTTCAATCTAGCCTCTTCCAAAATCTTGAAATAATTTTTTTAAAAAAAATTAGTGTTACGTGAGAGAGAATTAAGTTTGACTTTGTGCTGAAAATGTCCAACTACCCCAACAAGCCGGCATTTGGTGCTGCATATATTAATTAATCTGGAAAAGAAAATTCAACACAAAATTGAAACCATGAAAAGGCAATTAAAGGATAGACAAAGATTAGTTTTACGTAGAAATGTGGACTTCATAGATATATTAGTTGGTGGCTCGTCACAACTTTAATGAAGCAAGAATTCATTATTTGTCAGCCAACTGGAGTGGCCTCCCCCATTGCTTCTCATAAATGCGCCTGCATTTCTTGTTTTCATTTGGCTTCATGTGAAAGATGAACAACTTTTAATAAGTCATAATATAATGAGATTAATTAATAAAATGTCCTACTTATCAGGGAAAACGTTTTTTCCTTCTTCCGTTTCATTTCTGATTTTGATGTTTGGACAGTTGCACATGAGAATGTAACCAAACTTTTACAGCCAAATATAAATGCAAATGGAGGTGAACCCGAAAAAGACACCAGTTTCTATATGTGCCAGCCTCATAAAAACCCGCTCAAAATTCAGCTTTCCTTTATTCTCTCACAGAAGTAAAAGAAATAGGCTAGCTAGTATTAATCCCTTTGAATTTATTGCTTCGTCTCAACCAACTCTCCTACCTCCATTTTTCCTTCTCGTTCAGCTACCCTTTCCCTTTTTTATTCCCAGAATTTTTAGATATTAATTAAAACCAGGCCTGTGATTGGTGGCAGTGAGCTTCCTTTGCTGATCATTACGTACGATTCTGAAATCCGTTTCTGCACATTCCGATTTCACAATGCCGGATGTTTACACCGTGAAGGTGGCGGAGGCAACGCCGGCCTCCGCTGACAACCCATCGGCGGGTCCTGTTTATAGGTGCATTTATGCTAAAGACGGTTTAATGGAGCTTCCGGCCGACTTCGAATCTCCATGGCAGTTCTTCAGGTGATTCTGTTTTCCTTTCAGTTTCTTCTTCACTCAACTGACATTTTGATAGCGTTAGTTCACTGAAAATGAAGAATTGAATTATTCAGTTTTAAAAAAGCAAGTAATCAACTCTGAGTCTTTTTGTCAGGCGACAAGTATGTTATTTTTGGTTTTTGAACTGATTCATGCATTAACTGATTTTTGGGAATTAAATATGACATTAACGTAACGACGGGGAACAATTGTTTAGTTTATTCTTTAAACGAAATCATGCATTGACCAAGATTTTGAATTTAAATTTAAATACATCCTAAGACTTGTTAGCCATTTCTAAAGCAATTTGAAGAACCAGCTAATTTTTAAACTGCAGCATCTCTAAAAGCAGAATTTTTATTTTACTTTGAGGGCGGCAATGAGAATCCTGCTGGTAATCCCAGTCTTGCCAATCCTGGGAATTATGGTCAAAATAGTAGTGATTAACTTTTGGAAGTTTACATTTTAAAACAGAAGGGATGGAAATCATAATAAACTCTCAAGTGAACCCTTCCATCGTAAATTAACATTTGAGATAAAAGTATTTTGATTAAGTATTAAAAATTCCATGCCAAATCATTTCATCAAGAGTTCATCCTATTGGATGCATTTGTGGGCCACTTGTAATTTTAACTGAATTTTAAAGATCCTTTCGTGAGTTTGTTGCTACTTGGTGAAAGAGAAGTGCTTGGGTGAATTGCATCAAAAAGTCCGAAGACCATTGAAATTTGAATACTCTTATCAGTTCATGGATGTCTCCTTTCTGACCAGTTTTGATTCTTCCCCAGGGACTCTGCCAAGAGGAACCCGAACAACCCACTTCTGGGCAGACGTCAGAAAACAATTCGAAGGTGTAAATTTATGAGTCTTTCTTTTTCTTTTCTAGAGGATCCCTTTCTTTATACGTGCAATTCCAAGCACCATAACCTATGGTTTATAGCCTGATCAGTCCATAGCATTATTAATCTCTCTCTCTCTTTTTTTTATTTCTATTTCTAAGAGAGAAGTAAATATACACCATATGTCAATTTACTGATTTTGCAGGCGGGTCCCTATGAATGGGTCACATATCAGGAGGCTTATGATTCTGCCATCAGAATGGGTTCCGCCATGAGGAGCCGCGGTGTCAATCCTGTAAGTCTACAGGCCAATATCACCATAATTTGTATTCAGAATCTTTAAATGTAAAACTGATATAAAAAAAATTGATTCACATCACCAGGGAGATCGTTGTGGCATTTATGGATCCAACTGCCCCGAATGGATAATCGCCATGGAGGTATATCAGCTTCTTTTTTCTTTTTTTTTAAATACCATTCTTCCCATAAATATGAGGAAAGACATTGCATAGTGCCCTTATTAGCCATCGTTATAAGACTTAGTGCAACTTTGTTGTTTTGCAGGCTTGTAATAGCTGTGCAGTAACTTACGTCCCATTATATGACACCCTTGGTATGTTTTTTGTCATTTGTTCTTTCCAATAAGACCAACGGGTTTTATTTTATAATTTGAGGCATGTTACTTTGGAAGGGCTTTTAAATTAAAGCAGTGTGATCAGTTGAGTTTCTCTTACATTTTACTAGAAAATGACCTGGTTTTAAACCTAACAGGTCCTAATGCAGTGGAGTATATCATAAACCATGCTGAGGTTTCAATAGCATTTGTACAGGAAAACAAAATTCCTTCTGTAAGTTCTAGATCTTCATCGACTACCTTCTTTATCTTTGCTACTTATTATTATTTTCTTTTTGGTACACATCTTTGTCGTTTATTTTGTTATGAATATTTTATTTGGTGAATATAACTGAATCAACATGGGTTTAACTAGAGCAAGAATTTGAATGCTTTCATTTTCATATTGATGATTTGGCTTGGAGCTTCAGACCGCAAGTCGTATACCTTCAAGATTGAACTTCTCACCACACCTATCGAGTGTAATCTTGTCTCCTACGAAACTATAAAATAACAGTGCCATTAGCAGCCTTTAATTTATTGATGAGATCTCTGCAAGTCACTTTCCAAATGGATAGTGAGGTATCAATTTTGAAGCTGACAAATTGTCACAACCATTTCTGATCCTCTTTCAATGGAATCATTGACCATTAATTCTTTCAAGCTAATTCGTTATTCTTCTGATACAGCATGGAATCTTTTTTTTCTTCTTCTTTTTTTATTTATTTTCTTTCTTTTTTGTGGTTACTAAAGCGATGAGTATTTTTACAGATTTTGTCATGTCTTGAACAGTGTTCTTCAAATCTAAAATGTAGGTTAGCCGTAACCATTCCTATCTTTTATCTAAAATAAATACTTTAGGTTTTTAATGGTAACCAAGGTCTGTAAATTCATGGTGTAGCCATTGTGAGTTTTGGAAATGTTTCAACTGAACAAAAGAAGGAAGCTGAGAAACATGGTGCAGCCTGCTTCTCCTGGAAAGAGTTCCTCCAGTTGGTATGATGTTAACCTATATGGCATTTTCCTGTTTATGTTAAATCTATTTCTCTCATTAGTTGTATTTCAATCTTGCATTTTACTCAGGGAAGTTTGGAAGGTGATCTACCTTCAAAAAGGAAGACAGATATCTGCACAATAATGTACACAAGTGGAACGACTGGTGAACCAAAGGTGTCATTATCAAGAACGAGGCTTTTATGTCTGAAGTGCTGTCTATTGACCAAATACTTTCATTAACGGACAGAGTGGTAAGATGAGCATTTTCCTCTGATGTTCATGAGTTTCATGTCATACCTGTCCTACTTTTTCTGTTTATATGTTTTAGTATAGGTAAGCTTCTGGGAGTTACAATAGATGATTATGATCTTCGAGTTCATTTCTCTTCTGAATAAATATTTATAGAGGCTGATGAGTAAAGAAGATAAGTTTGAGCTTCAATTTGTCATCTTTATGTAATGCTGACTTGGCGAAAAATATGTGCAATTGTAGGCAGCAGTCGACGATGTATACTTCTCTTTTCTTCCTCTAGCACATGTATACGACCAGATAATAGAGAGCTACTGCATCTACAAGGGCTCCTCAATAGGGTTTTGGCAAGGCGTAAGATCTTAATTTAATTTTTGCAATTAATTACTTGATCATTCTTTCATTTTTCCATCTCAATGAGGCTTTATGCTCTGTTTTATGCTTAATATGGAAGTTTTCATCTTCATGCTTACAGGATGTTAGGTTCTTAATGGAAGACATTCAGACACTTAAGCCAACTATATTTTGTGGTGTTCCTAGAGTTTATGACCGTATTTACGCGGGTAAGAAATGGATACTCTGTTCTTTTCCATAGTTGGGTAAACCACCTTGTCTAAAATATTTATCTAAGCATTGTCTTTGAGCTCCTCACGTAAACAAGCATTGGCTTTATCCTTTGCGCTTGAAGGTATTGTAAGCCAAATTTCTTCTGGGGGGACACTGAAGAATTTGTTGTTTCAGCATGCATATAACTAGTATGTCCTGCCCTTTCACTTTGATTGTTTTCTTTCTCTATTCTATCCTCGTGTGAACTAATCTGGGATCAACTGACAGCAAGTTGAAATATCTGGAGAAGGGACTTCCACAAGACCAAGCAGCACCTCGGCTGATAAGCTTGTGTTTGATAAGGTCTTCCATCTTTATCCTTGCAAATTCTATATATCTAGTTTAAATTCTAAACATCAGTTTTATTGATAGATAAAACAAGCATTGGGTGGACGAGTTCGCATCTTGTTATCTGGAGCTGCCCCCTTGCCTACGCATGTGGAGGAGTTTCTGAGGGTCACTATTGGATCTACCTTATCACAAGGCTATGGTATTGTACACAAATCTTCTGCTTAACATCATTTCTTGTGAGAAATGGTTCCATTCATTGGCTTTTTTGGGTTTTCTGAGTCTATTGTAGTAGAAACATGTTTAATTCATCTACAATGTGCATGTTATGCGTCTGTATAATTATGTTGCTCTAATTTATATCATTTTGGCATCACAGGTCTCACTGAAAGTTGTGGTGGGTGTTTCACCGCAATTGGTGACGTGTTTTCTATGATGGGAACAGTTGGGGTGCCCATGACAACCATTGAAGCCAGGCTTGAATCTGTTCCAGAGATGGGGTATGATGCAGTTTCCAGTCAGCCCCGTGGAGAAATTTGCCTTAGAGGCAGCACCTTGTTTTCTGGTTACCACAAGCGTGAAGATCTTACTAAAGAAGTGATGATTGATGGGTGGTTTCATACAGGTGAGACTCCCTGGAAATTGTGACTTAAAATCAAATTTTCTCCATTCTTGTTTTTCTTTACAAATTTCTTTGTCTTTTAGTGCAATCAAATGGTATTGATTTTAAATTCCTTGCAGGGTGACATTGGAGAATGGCAGGCAGATGGAGCCCTGAAAATTATTGATAGAAAAAAGAATATTTTAAGTTGTCTCAGGGGGAATATATTGCTGTTGAGAGCATCGAAAACAAGTATTCACAGTGCCCTCTAATAACATCGGTATGTTTCCTCATTATCACAAAGGCAGCCTGTGAATTTGCAGGAACACCCAGTTAGATTCCATTCCTGCAGCATACCCCAGTCACTGAATTTACATAATTAATGAATTCAAAATGCTTTGATCATTTCATACAGATTTGGGTATATGGAAACAGTTTCGAGTCATTCCTGGTGGCTGTGGTGGTCCCAGAAAAAAAGGCACTTGAGGATTGGGCAGAGAAGCATAATGAGACTGGTGATTTTAAATCTTTATGTGAAAATCAAAAGGCAAGAAAGTTCATTTTGGACGAGCTCAATTCAACTGGTCAGAAACACCAAGTATGCATACCCAACTCCCAATTATGCGCTACATGTGTGTGTGTGGGTGTGCATTATTAAAAAATCGTGCTTTTGATAAACATGAATCACCGTAATTTTGCCTTCATGTCGCTTTATAATGTTTTTTAGTTTTAATTTCTAGCTTAACTTCTCATACAAATAGTATGTGGTCTATTACTAGTTACTAAACTACAATAACAATTTAGCTCACAAATTATTTGGCTCATTTAGCAAGTAATTGAAACTTAGTGAGGACTGCAGTTCATTTTTGAAAAGAACAAACTTGTGCATACGCAAGTCCTTTTGTCAAGTAAATTGAGAATGTCATTGGACCAATAAGCAGTTAATTTTAAGATGAATCAGAAACTTG
>NW_021637745.1:0-71118 GCF_004799145.2 Neltuma alba
ATGTGACTTGAGACGGCCACGAGCAAGAATGTGGATGATTGTGGAATAAGACGCGAGGTTGTGGTTGCAGAGGGATTTGCTAAAGCGAAAAAACTGGTATGCGAGATGCGGTCTGTTCCTAAGGTGAAGGGTAATTTGAGAAAAATCGTCGGGATCGAAGCCATCGGGGTAGAGAGAACGGAGGTAGCTCCAGCGAGACTTGGAACGGCGGTGGGTGAGGATAGAAACGGCGGTGGTTACGGCAGTGGTGGAGGCCTCATCGGATGACGATGGTGATGAAGAGTAACAGAAAACAGACGAGGATTTGCGAGCTTGGGATGTGAGGGGAAAACGCTTAAGGAGTTGAGCCGCCATTGACAGGAGCGTAATTGTGAGCGCAACACAGAAAGCGAACCATGTGGCAAATGAAACGCCCCTAAAACGCTACAAATTGGCTCACGAACTATGAGGAAGAGGTTAGAGACTTAGCAAACCAGAGTGAGCAAACACAGTGGTAGGAATAAATTCCAAAGTCTCGAGCCTTGAATTTGATTCAATATGAATTTTTAATTGTTTCATGTTGAAAATGAATACAATGCGAGAGGCTTTCGCCGCCGTACCCCTTGACTCCCACAACAAGCTTCTCTTCTTGCGTTCTCGCCGTCGGCCGTCACGTTCTCTTTCTCCTCTCTTCAAGCTCGCTTCTTCCGGCGTAGTGTTGGATTCGCTCGTCCCCAATGTTCCTTTTTTGTTTTTATGCGTCAGCTTATTTGTCGTTGGGCTTGTGCTGGTTGAAAGGCCCACGAGCTAAAAATTGCAGCCCTTTTTCCCTTCGGATCGGGTTATGGGTCGGAACTCGTCCATTTTTGTTGGTGCACATCCCTAATTCCCCGCTTAATAATGTGAGTTTCATTTTTGAAAAAAAAATACATAAATATTACCAATAGGAATTGAACCTAATGAAAGGTACTAGTTCCTTACAATGTAACAAAATAAGATTCAAAATCCCGTTGGAAAAAGTCCACATTGAGTATCTGATAGTGTCTTAAATAGGATTACCTCTCATAACAAGAAACCTATGCAATGCAAAAAATCAAAAACTAGTCCATCGTTTACATTCTTGAACTCAATTAGACGCCAAGACAAAAGTGCATTTTTCAATATTAATGATATGATAGGTGGTTTAAATTTTCCATAGGGATATTTTATGAAACATACATTAATTGAACCTAGAAATTTGCATTGAGACAGTATATTTTGGAGGGGACAAAAAAAGAGTTTGAAATTGGGACCTGTATCAGGAATGGAGGAAGTACATATTAAATCAAAACTTTTTCCCATTTCACCGGAAAAAAATTAGAAACAGTAAATATTGCACATTTTTCAAAGTTAAAAAAAAAAAAAAAAAAGGAGGACGAGACGAGATAATATTTTTTGTTGTATTTTGTTGTTTTGGAGGATGGGTCAATTTATAGTCAGCGGGATCATCATTGATTTTTGTTCTCACTTCTCAGCAACACCTTTGCCTGCCTGAATGCCGCTGTTTTGACTTTTTCATGCACACTCACTGGCTGCGCCTAATGGAGTAGGAAATTGGAGCTTCTGACTTTTTCTTTGTTTCTTTTAAAACATGTTTTTGATTTCCTATCGTTAGTTTGATACGAGAAAAATAAAAGAGAGGAGAGATTAGGAAAAAGTTTAATAAGCTTAATCTTTAAAAAATGGAGAAGTAAAGTTTTAAAATTTAATAAAAGAAAATATAAGATAAAAAATTAATTAAAAATTTTTAATCCCTCTTCTCTATTTTTTTTAATCAAGCTTATTAAAGTTTTTTCTCCCTTCCTTTTTTCTCTATTTTCTTCATACCAATGGATGCTAAATTATTCTCTTTAATTATATGTATTCGAATTATTTCTTGATAGGAGCAGCTTACAACTAATAAAGATATTTTAAAAAACTATAAATTAAAAAAACAAAATAAATTAAAATCTCATATTTAAAACTAAATAGCTCTTATACCTAGGATAAAAGTAGTACTTCATAAAAACAATGTATTTATAAAACTAAATTGGATAGAACTCGATAAATATTATCCAAAAATAAGTATATCAAGTTTTTTATCTATTGTGCATGAAAAAAACAGTTGTCTACTAATAATATAGCGGATGAATTTGAAAAATTAAGTTGACAAGAAAGCAATGAGCCTGTGACTGATTCACTGTTTTGATCATCCATTCCTCTATTGAACAGTCGTGATGAAATTGCCTTTATGTCCTTTCCATTTACTTGATTTTGCATTTTGATTAAAGATTTACACTCAGATTAGTAAGGATGATTCAATACTTTCTCCTCGCCTGGCTTGCGCTGTCCGCCTCTATTTTCCCGTTGCTTTTCCTAGAAAGTGGATTTCCCCCATGCAACATAGTGTACACCTTCTGTTTCGCTTGATATGGATTGCTGTTGGATCAGGCACTTTTTATTTTTTTTCTTTCAAGCCCCTGGATCTGGCACCCAATATTAAAAGTTAACAAAGAAACAAATCCAATCTCCAATTAAAAACAGATCTCAAATTTCTGATAGGCCAATTTTCAACTTCCTTCTAGATTGTTGTTTCTTCTGTTCACTGTTTTAGATCTGGCAGCCATTTGTTTAATATAGAAACTCCAGTATAATTTTGTTTAACCTCACAGAGTAGTTAAATTACTCCGTTTTTTTTTTTTTATAATAGAATCTCGAAGTGCTTGAAAATAAGCACGCACGCACACATGACATGACTGATTAAGAAGATATTAATAATATTAAAAATGGTGATTTTCATCAATGGGGCATTGAATGGTTTTGTTAAGGTTCCAAGAGCGATTACCAACAAGGCTGAGCATGAAGTGATTTAGCACTACTGGACAGGGGCGGTCATTAATGATAGGGTCAAACGAAATAAATATACAATAATAAAATTAAATATGTTAAATAAATTACTATCACTGTACCATCATCAATGACGTGTCTTTGGCTTAAATTCCTTGGAAAATTGGTAGTATTCTCTATTTCTCCCCACTCTGCCAAAAAGCACCTCGCCTTAAATTCACCAAAGTTGACGTGTCTTTCACAGTCCTACATAGCCTCCCCTCCCTTTATCTCTCTCTCTCTATTCTTCCACACACTGTGCAGCCTGAAGAATCAGATTAAGACGGAAGGGAAGAGGAAAAACCAAAAAAAAAAAAAAAGAGGAAAATAAACACTTTCAGTCAACCTTTGCATTAACTCACGAACCAAGTTCTACAGTTTCTTTCTTTTAATCTCTCTCTGTTTTTATGACTCCTGGAGAATCAAAAACCCTATTTCTTACCTCTCACAGAAACTCCATGATCATTCTCATGATGATGATGATTCCACCGGCGTCTTCTTCTTCTTCTTCAGCTCCTTCTCAGCCACCCCATCTTGGCGTTCACCGCTGGGCCCCATCTGCTTCTCCGGCACCGGCCCCTTCACCGTCCACCCCTGCCCCCGCTCTCCTTGCGGTACCTGTCGGCAAACCATCACCTCTGCCCTCTAAGTTGTCGGTTGACTTCAGCCCACCGCTAATTGCAATGGTGGTCGTCGTTGCCGCCGCCTTCATCGTCGTCACCTATTCCCGCCTCATCTCCCGCCACCTCGTGCCTCCGATAACCCGCCTTGCTCGCCGGTGGCGGCCGCCGTAGGCGACGTTCCTACCCACCCTCCTCCTCCGGCGACCTCGACTCACTTCCTTATGATTCTCCTTTTGAGCCGATTGATGGGCCTCACATGTTCTCCCCTTATGGTCTCGACGAGTCCATCATCAAGACCATACCGTTTTCCCTCTACACCGCCAAATCCAAGGATCAATTCGAAGAGTCTCGACGCGATTGCGCAGTTTGTTTGTTGGAGTTCGAAGACGATGAGTACGTCCGAACGCTCCCTTTTTGTTCTCACACTTTTCACCTGGATTGCATCGACGTTTGGCTCAGGTCGCACGCCAATTGCCCCCTGTGCCGCGCCGGAGTTTTGTGCGCAGAGTCCCCGTTCACGCCAATGATGGCAGCGAGGATTCGACCGAGCCTCGACGACGACACGATTTTGCATAGAATCAGTATGGACCCTATGGTCGAAGCTCCATCGCCAGTGGCTCATTCTCTGGTGTCAGAGATCACTCCTTGCAACGAAGAGCAATCACCGAGAAGGAACCACGCGAATCCGGAGGACGATCGATTCAACGGCGGTCGTGATTTCCTCCTGAAGCGATCCTACTCGTTCGGATTCGAACGGAGCTTGGCGTCAGAGAGAATGGTGATGGAGCCGGCGACGGCGTCGCCGTGGCGGTACCACCGAAGAAGGGAAGCAGCAGCAGCTTCTGGAGCAAAAGGCCGTCACCGTTCGGATCGTTGGAAAGTCCAGAGTGTTCTCCTTCAGATACTACAGAGGGATGAAGTCGCCGTTCTTCCGGAGGCGAGGGTTCTTTCCTCTCTGTCGGAATCAAGCATAAGATCATACAACGGAGGAGGAGGAAGCTCGTCACGGCGAAGCAAGTCAATCGCAAGCCCGATGTTCCTGAGATCGTCAGCAGCCTTGGCGGCGGCGGAGCAGCAGCTTTCTCGTCGAGCCGGCTGAGGTGCGGCGACCCGAGGCATTGCTGTCACCGGAGAGATACAACAGGAGATAAAAGAAGGAAAAGGAAGAAGTGGGAATTATTTTTTGTAACTTTTTGGGTTGGGGGGTACGTGGAAAGAGATAATTGGTGAAAAGACGTCGGAGATGGTGACGGAGAGAAAAGGGCGGCGGGGGAAGGAGGAGAGAGAGTGGGGTCAGGAGAGAGGAGAGAGAGGAATAGAGGAATTAATGGAGGGGATTAATGAGAGGGCCTGTCAATATGTAGAGGGTCATTAATGGGAAGGTGGCTCTGCATTTAATGTCTCATCAATTTGACGAGAAAGAGAGACAGAGCTTCTTCAATTCACTCTCTCGTGCTCATATTCCCTCTGCCTGCGCCTGCTTCCCTTGCACAATGTCTCTGCTCTGAAGTTGAGAGGGAAAGAAGCTCATAAATGGCGGGAGGATAAGGCTTCCCTTTGGCCCTTCCCTCCCAGTTTTGATTACACATGGAGTATTTATGTACATTATCACACACTGTGCTTCTTTTAATTAATTAATTATTAATTAGAATTTTGGGACTTATCTGCTCATTATACTTGATGCATGTTTTTTGTTTGGGTGGAAGGGAGATTTCATTCAAAAGGAATAAAGATGCAATCAAGGGAATTAAACCCCACTCCTAAGTACAAAAGAGGGTGATTTGAACAATGAAGTTCTCCTAGCATGGTGTGGGTATTGTACTGCTCTAGTCCCATTACAAGTGGGTTTTTTTTTTATTAAAAAAATTAGTTTCATCACATTCAATATAAGTGATCGAGAGGGTTAGCATTAATTATTGTTTTTAAATATTACATCTATTAATCAGAGAGAGTGTGGAAGGAAGGAATGAGAGAAAATTTATAGCATTTGTTTTCGATACACATTTTTTAATGAGAGTAAATTCAAAAAATTTTATTAACTTAAAATATACTCATCCGGTCCTACTTATAAGGCACTTTCAACATATTCACACATATAAAAAAAATCTTAAATTTCATTAACCCTCATTTAAATTTAATGACTTTTCAACTTTATCTTTATTTAATATGCATTATAGTACCTCATATAAATAAAATCAACAACATAATAAATAAGAGGTAAAATTGTATATCCATATAAAAAATTTCTCTCAGTGTCTTATAAATAGGATCAGAAAATATATTCTCTCTCTGTCCTATAATAGGAACAAAAAATTACATTCCCTCTCTACCCTATAAATAGGACCAAAGAGTATTTAATACTAAACTGCATTGTTAGGAGTTGATTTTGATTTGCAATGTATTGAAAGTAAATAATTTATTTAGTATTTTAACCTACCTAAATTTGTTTATGCATTAAAAATCAAAAGAATAACTTAAATGTCATTCTTTATTTGTAAGAATTTTTGGAAGTTACTTTTATAACCTAGTCGAAAACAGAAGTAGTAATAATTACGTGTTTTATTTATAGAGCAGAGAAAAAAAGTTTTTTTTTTCCCATTTTTATAAGTCACCTTATTAAATTTTCAACGTGAATATTTTGTTTTGTCATTCATTTATTATTGTGTAGGTAGTTATTTCTTTTGAAATGTTATATATTAAATATGGGTGAAGTTAAAAAATTGTTATATTTTAATGAAGAGTTAATGTATTTTAAGGTTTTTCTTAGTCTGTGTAAAGTATACTGAAAGTACCTTATAATAGAACCAGAAGAGTAATATACTCTCTTGATCTTATTTACAGGATAGAGAGAGAATAAAATTTTTAATTTATTTATACGGCAGAGAGATAAAATTTTCACATCAATATATAATTTTAACATTCATTTAATATCATGTTTACTTTGTTCTGTAAAGTATATTGTATATTAAATAGGGATAAAATCGTAAAGTATTAAATTTTAAATTAGAATTAATAAAATTTAAACTTTTTATTGATTTGCATGAAACATGTTGGAAGTAATTTATAAATAGAATTATAAGAGTAAATAATTTCTAAAATAATAATCAAAATAAATGGAATACAAAGGAAGAGGGGAAGCTAGCTAGGTGAATTAACGGGGACGGGGTAAATTGCTTGGGAACACTAATGAGGCGGTAATAGTAATTTCGTTACCAGAGGCAGGGAGGAGGGGAGCCATGTGGGAAAGAACCCAAATGATATGAATAGGCACATTAATTGTGGTGCTTGACGCGGCCAATCTCTTCCTCTGGTGGTTTGGTTGCAATTAATTTCTTTGCATTTGGATCTCCAGCCTTGCTTTCTCATCCCTATCCAACTTTACCTTATCTCTACTTTACTGGTAATTAAAAAAGAAAGACTGAGCATCATGCGGCATTATGGGAATTAATCACCAAAATAATAATAATATATTGTTATTATTATTATAACAACTATTGGAATCCTGTGGCTTCAAGGAATTAGTATTATACTTTTTCATCCCTTTTTATAATAACAACTATTATCCTCTTTTTAGTTAAATATAAATAATATTATAAATTGTCTTAATTTTTATGACAAATTTCTTATTGTATCCCATTAATTATTTATTTTAATATCTAATATATTTGGTTATCTATTTTCCAAACTATCATCTCTTTTCATCCACATTTTCTTCTTTATTATTCTTTTATCATAATAATTTTTCTTATTCTCTTTCTTATACTTTCTTTTCGCCATAAATAAAAGTATTTTGAAAAAATCTAATTTTTAATTATTTATTGTCTTTAATTAACTTTAATTTACGTAATATAGTCTTATGTTACTTAAAAAAAAAAAAGGACGAAGCGAGTATATTTAAAGAGTATGTGTTTTGTTTTTCCAAATTGGCGAGCAGAAAGAGTGGTGCTAATTTGACGACACAGAGAGAGCGATTGGAGAACCGTATGAGTGGAAACAACAACAAGTGCGGATCAGGCCTTTTTCCAATGTGAGTCATAAGTCAAAAAATGTCGGCCCATAATAATTGGAGTTCTCGCAAAATGTGGCCCAAATAAAATGTCCCTTCCCTCAACGTTTATCCCCCATGAGATTTCACCAGTCTTCTGATATAAACGTGATAGTTTTTTAGACATGAGGGAATCAACTTTGAGTAGGGCTGAGCAAGCTACCCGTACCCGCCGCCCCCCCGCCGCAACCCGTAAAATTGGGCCCGTTTGGAGCCTGCCCAAAAAACAAAAACGGTGGGCTTAAACGGGCGGGTTAGGAATTAAATGGGCGGGTTACGGGCAAAGGCACGGGCTGCCTGTACCCCCCTTTTAGACTCTTTTTTTCTCTTTAAAAAAAAAAACTGGCTCTAACTTGTGAGGCTGAGAGGCGCCTCTTCCTCTTTCTTGCGAACATCTCCCACTCTCCCCACTTTTATTCTGCTATGCCTCTGCCTCAGACGAATCTCAGAAGCTTAGAGCCCTCAATAGTCAGCCCTCATCACGCTGCCATTCACCTTTCGATCTCTCAGTCTCTCACGCACATGGTGTAGTGATTAGATGCACAGCAACGCGTTGCTCACTCAGTCTCGGCACCGACGTTCACACGACTCTCGCCTTTTTGCCTTTGGGTCTTGCACGCTCAGTCTTTTGGCATCTGAGCAATGAGCTCTCCTCTCTCATCACCTCTCATGGTACTGTCCGTTGGGAGTCCTATCACTCTCCTTGCCTCTTAGCCTCATCGACGGCGTCTCTCTCACCTCTTAGTCTCATCTCATCTGTCTATATTTCATTGCATTTCAGCTTCAAATCTTCCATTTATTTACTCTTGTAGCTCTTGCCTTTGGTTTGACATTTATGGTAAGATTTGAGATCACTTTCGTTAGTTAATGTTTGTATTTGCTTATTTATATTGATTGCTGCCTTGATGGTGAACACCGAACATTGGTTCTATTTTAGTGAAATTGGTTCTGTTTTAAGAAAGTATTTTGATTTTTATGTCTTTTAAGCTGCAAAAGGTTCAGTAGGAATGGGAATATAATGAGAATTTTCATGTCTTTACATTGAGCAGTTTTCAGATTTTATTCTTAAACGGGTTTCCCATAACCCGCAATAAACCCGCCCAGTTAAACTCAACCCCAATTAACAACGGGCTTAAAATAGGTATCGACGGGTACGGGCTTAGCCGTACCCTTTAAATTTAAACGGGCGGGCTAAGGGTTGGGGCCGAGCAGCCCAACCCGCCCGCTTCTCTGCCCTACTTTGAAGCCACTTAGTCCGTTAGTATGAAGTATTAAAATAAAAGATTGAGATTGAGATTATAATTAAAAAATAATTAAAATACTACCTCTCGGTCCTAATTATAAAAACTAGTTGATTAATTTGAGGAGACTAAAAAAATAAGTTAAGTTAGTTATTTGTAATATATGTGTTGTATTTCCTAAAATATCCTTACTAATCAAGTTTATTGGCTAGGACTAGTATTATTAGAGCGACTATCTTGAGAAAGAATGCATAAATATGAAAGACAAGTGGATTGGAATCTTATACTCCCTCCGTTCCTTATTATAAGAACAAATCAAACCAAATGTACGTTGATTAAAAAAACAGTTAAAATTAGTTGAGGTAATTAAGTGTAAAAAATATAATTTTTTTCCAACAATCCCCCATTATAAGGAGAGTTAAGAGAGAACAATTAAATTATTAAAAGAAAAAGGTGGGATTGGGAAGAGAGTATGAGTTGGAGACAAATAAAATATGGGTAAAATAGGAAATCGATACAAAAAAATAGACCAACTTTAAGTGTCTCTATATATGGAAACATACCATAAGCATCAAATGTCTCTTATAATAAAAAACAAATGGAGTAATTAGGACCAAAATAAAAATCAAATGAGATCTATTTAAGGATCGGAAGTAGTAGTATTTTTAATGAGTAATTATCTATTATAATGGGATTAGCAAAACCCATAGAGGTGGGATTGGAAAATACCACTTCCCTTCAATGTATTCTTTAATCTCATACATAGAGTTGACTAATCCCATATAACAAATAATCTCTTATACTAAACGCTCTTTTATATATTTTCTTCTTACAATTCCAAAACAATCTTTTATTTTCAATGCTTTCTAACCAAACGTAACATAAATGTATACCAAAGTATTGGAAAAACACTACGACAATATTCAATTTCATTTAGTGGGTGATTGTGGAGCTCAGGGGCTGTGGGTAATTGATCATTTATATTATGTGTAGATGGAAAAAAACATATATATATATGTATAAGTGGTGTGTTTAAAAGTGTCAGAGAAAATGTGTGCATATGAAAGGGACGACAAAGGGCCAAGACGATGAAATGAGATTTTGGTAATCCTAGTTTCACATTGCAAGCACTTTTTTTCCCTCTTAAACACATAAATATTATAGCTTTTTCCAAGAGTTCACAAATTCAAAATTGTTTGACTCAGTGAAAAATGCAATCCTAACTCATACAATGGTTAACAAATAAAATTGGAACGATTTTTATAAACTAATTTTAAATGATGCGGTAGTAGGATATTCAATAGCATTAGATCCGTATAAAACTGCATTAATTAAGAAAGGAACAATCAACTATTTATTTATGAACCATACGCCTTTAGAACTAAAAAAATGGACTCCTTTTTTACTAGAGCGGTAATATACTTCCCAAAACCCCGTTGAAAATTTTTGTATGTATATCCGGTGTGCAATACACTTTGTTAGTAACTAAATTATATTTTTACTTCTTTTTAATTTTAGTAAAATTATTTTCTCATTGCCACTCGACGGCGCAACCGGTTCAACCATCCGGTCTACTCCGAGGGCTGAAAACACCAAGCTTGGTCACATGAGTGGGATCAAAGCGAGTGGTACTATCTACCTCTCAAGTTAGGACGAGAGCAAGCTTTCGGCCTTTCCCTCTATCCTAGCCCTAAAGGCTCCAGCTCCAAACTGGCCATGGCGTGGCATTTAGGGTGTGTTTGGTATGAGGGATTTGGAAGGGAGGAGAGGGAAGGGAAGGGATTTTAATCATTTTTTCTTGTTTGGCAACACACAATTTTAGGAGGGGAGGGAAAATTTTTTAAAATTTCCCCTCCCCTCCCCTCCTCAACCTTCTCTCCAAAATTGGGAGGATTTGGAGGGAAAGGGCAATATTTTGTCATATTATGACCATTATGCCCATATTTTGTCATGTTGTGACCATTATGTCTATATTTTGTCATATTGTGACCATTATGCCCACACTTTAAATAAAATAAGAGCAAAATTATCCATATTAAAATATTTTTCCCTCCCCTGCCCTCTTTTTTTATAAATCCAAACAAGATAATATTAAAATCCTTCACTCCTCTCCCCTCCCCTTCTTTCCATTAAAATCCCTCCTCTCCCCTTCCTCTCATTGAGCCAAACATACCCTTAATGACGTGGTTAGAGTTGATTTTAACCATCCCAGCCAACATGGATTTGGCATTGTGCTTGATAACCATATTCACATCATCTAGTCGATTGTCAATTGCTCCATAGACAATGACAGGCAAACTATCATGTCCGTCCATGTGGTTCAGCTCTTCTCCATTAATGAGCATTTGTAAGATCAGTTTAGAGCTAACTGTGAGGCTCACATGTTTATTTTGGTCGGAATAAAAATAAATCTTTGCCACCACAAAAGTGTGGAGATCAAGAAGACGATGTTCCTGTGCTGGCGCTTGAAGGCAAAAGCCCAGGCCGTAAACCACCTCTAACTTAGAGCCTCTTTAGGATAATTTATAAGCAGTTTTTCAATCATAAGGAATAATTCTTATTTAAGAAGGCAAAAAATGAAAGATGGCGCCCAAAAAAATGTATCCAAAATTCACGAGCCATTCTTTATGCATTCCTGATTACTACTTGCCTTCACTTTGAACGAAACAGCGTTTGGTTGAACTTGACATTCGCAAGATGTGTAATAGTTTCATCGCGAAACCAATGGTTCTCTGTGAAGGAAGGCTACGAAGCAGAAGAATGCCGGTTGCCTGGCTCAAACGGGCCACGTGGCATAGGACTCAGATTTATTTAGCTTAAAGTGGCAAGGCACGTGGATTTTCATGTGAGGAACGTCATGAGGGGTTGGACCAATCATTGCGATGGCGAGAGAGAGAGAGAGAGAGAGAGAGAGAGAGAGAGAGAGAGTACACGTGGCAGCGTGAGCTGAATAGATTCTTGAGGAAGCGTGGTGCGCATGCGGGGTGAGATGTAGGTGGCCACATTTAAGGCCGCTCGCAATGTTAGATCCCATAAATTTTTAATGACCATCAATGCCCCCAGTTTTTGTTAATTCCCACTTTCTTTTTTTTCCCTTCAAAAAAAAAAATCAGTCTGATTTTATCCAATAAGATCTGGTTGCCCCAAAAAAAAAAAATCTGAACCCATGCACACCAACCAACTCGATAAGGATCACATTCAGCTCGACAGAAAAAATTAATCCATAAATTTTTATAGCTTATTTCAAATTTAAATCATATATACCATTATAATATGGTCAGATATATAAACATTTATGCTCAGATATAACGATAGTGAATTAACTATGAGAACATGTCAATTAATTTTTTTCCCCGAAAATAATACTGTTGATATCGTCTAAATAATGTACTTTGTGTGAGAATCAAAATTAAATAAGCTTGAAAATAATATATATATCTATATTTTCATGAGGATCTTGGATATTCAGTTATATTATTAATATTATTATTAAACATGAAACACCAAATTTCACCAGTTACAATATTAATTCTGTCAACCCATCTGGCAAGTTTTGTTACACCAGTTCGTAACCATCAAGCCAATAACTACAAACACAAGTCTTGCCTAACCTCTCCATAATTAACAACACTATTCTTCTGCATTTTCCATCCACCATTGACTTTATTCTTCTTCCAGACTTCCACCATTCAAAAATTTTTTTTTTTTCAATCTAGCCTCTTCCAAAATCTTGAAATAATTTTTTAAAAAAAAATTACTGTTGCGTGAGAGAGAATTAAGTTTGACTTTGTGCTGAAAATGTCCAACTACCCCAACAAGCCGGCATTTGGTGCTGCATATATTAATTAATCTGGAAAAGAAAATTCAACACAAAATTGAAACCATGAAAAGGCAATTAAAGGATAGACAAAGATTAGTTTTACGTAGAAATGTGGACTTCATAGATATATTAGTTGGTGGCTCGTCACAACTTTAATGAAGCAAGAATTCATTATTTGTCAGCCAACTGGAGTGGCCTCCCCCATTGCTTCTCATAAATGCGCCTGCATTTCTTGTTTTCATTTGGTTTCATGTGAAAGATGAACAACTTTTAATAAGTCATAATATAATGAGATTAATTAATAAAATGTCCTACTTATCAGGGAAAACGTTTTTTCCTTCTTCCGTTTCATTTCTGATTTTGATGTTTGGACAGTTGCACATGAGAATGTAACCAAACTTTTACAGCCAAATATAAATGCAAATGGAGGTGAACCCGAAAAAGACACCAGTTTCTATATGTGCCAGCCTCATAAAAACCCGCTCAAAATTCAGCTTTCCTTTATTCTCTCACAGAAGTAAAAGAAATAGGCTAGCTAGTATTAATCCCTTTGAATTTATTGCTTCGTCTCAACCAACTCTCCTACCTCCATTTTCCTTCTCGTTCAGCTACCCTTTCCCTTTTTTATTCCCAGAATTTTTAGATATTAATTAAAACCAGGCCTGTGATTGGTGGCAGTGAGCTTCCTTTGCTGATCATTACGTACGATTCTGAAATCCGTTTCTGCACATTCCGATTTCACAATGCCGGATGTTTACACCGTGAAGGTGGCGGAGGCAACGCCGGCCTCCGCTGACAACCCATCGGCGGGTCCTGTTTATAGGTGCATTTATGCTAAAGACGGTTTAATGGAGCTTCCGGCCGACTTCGAATCTCCATGGCAGTTCTTCAGGTGATTCTGTTTTCCTTCCAGTTTCTTCTTCACTCAACTGACATTTTGATAGCGTTAGTTCACTGAAAATGAAGAATTGAATTATTCAGTTTTAAAAAAGCAAGTAATCAACTCTGAGTCTTTTTGTCAGGCGACAAGTATGTTATTTTTTGGTTTTTGAACTGATTCATGCATTAACTGATTTTTGGGAATTAAATATGACATTAACGTAACGACGGGGAACAATTGTTTAGTTTATTCTTTAAACGAAATCATGCATTGACCAAGATTTTGAATTTAAATTTAAATACATCCTAAGACTTGTTAGCCATTTCTAAAGCAATTTGAAGAACCAGCTAATTTTTAAACTGCAGCATCTCTAAAAGCAGAATTTTTATTTTACTTTGAGGGCGGCAATGAGAATCCTGCTGGTAATCCCAGTCTTGCCAATCCTGGGAATTATGGTCAAAATAGTAGTGATTAACTTTTGGAAGTTTACATTTTAAAACAGAAGGGATGGAAATCATAATAAACTCTCAAGTGAACCCTTCCATCGTAAATTAACATTTGAGATAAAATATTTTGATTAAGTATTAAAAATTCCATGCCAAATCATTTCATCAAGAGTTCATCCTATTGGATGCATTTGTGGGCCACTTGTAATTTTAACTGAATTTTAAAGATCCTTTTCGTGAGTTTGTTGCTACTTGGTGAAAGAGAAGTGCTTGGGTGAATTGTATCAAAAAGTCCGAAGACCATTGAAATTTGAATACTCTTATCAGTTCATGGATGTCTCCTTTCTGACCAGTTTTGATTCTTCCCCAGGGACTCTGCCAAGAGGAACCCGAACAACCCACTTCTGGGCAGACGTCAGAAAAACAATTCGAAGGTGTAAATTTATGAGTCTTTCTTTTTCTTTTCTAGAGGATCCCTTTCTTTATACATGCAATTCCAAGCACCATAACCTATGGTTTATTAGCCTGATCAGTCCATAGCATTATTAATCTCTCTCTCTCTTTTTTTTATATTTCTAAGAGAGAAGTAAATAATACACCATATGTCAATTTACTGATTTTGCAGGCGGGTCCCTATGAATGGGTCACATATCAGGAGGCTTATGATTCTGCCATCAGAATGGGTTCCGCCATGAGGAGGCGCGGTGTCAATCCTGTAAGTCTACAGGCCAATATCACCATAATTTGTATTCAGAATCTTTAAATGTAAAACTGATATAAAAAAAATTGATTCACATCACCAGGGAGATCGTTGTGGCATTTATGGATCCAACTGCCCAGAATGGATAATCGCCATGGAGGTATATCAGCTTCCTTCCCCCTCGCCCTAAATACCATTCTTCCCATAAATATGAAGAAAGACATTGCATAGTGCCTTATTAGCCATCGTTATAAGACTTAGTGCAACTTTGTTGTTTTGCAGGCTTGTAATAGCTGTGCAGTAACTTACGTCCCATTATATGATACCCTTGGTATGTTTTTTGTCATTTGTTCTTTCCAATAAGACGAACGTGGTTTTATTTTATAATTTGAGGCATGTTACTTTGGAAGGGCTTTTAAATTAAAGCAGTGTGATCAGTTGAGTTTCTCTTACATTTTACTAGAAAATGACCTGGTTTTAAACCTAACAGGTCCTAATGCAGTGGAGTATATCATAAACCATGCTGAAGTTTCAATAGCATTTGTACAGGAAAACAAGATTCCTTCTGTAAGTTCTAGATCTTCATCGACTACCTTCTTTATCTTTGCTGCTTATTATCCCCCCCCCTTTTTGCTACACATCTTTGTCGTTTATTTTGTTGTGAATATTTTATTTGGTGAATATAACTGAATCAACATGGGTTTAACTGGAGCAAGAATTTGAATGCTTTCATTTTCATATTGATGATTTGGCTTGGAGCTTCAGACCACAAGTCGTATACCTTCAAGATTGAACTTCTCACACACCTATCGAGTGTAATCTTGTCTCCTACGAAACTATAAAATAACAGTGCCATTAGCAGCCTTTAATTTATTGATGAGATCTCTGCAAGTCACTTTCCAAATGGATAGTGAGGTATCAATTTTGAAGCTGACAAATTGTCACAACCATTTCTGATCCTCTTTCAATAGAATAATTGACCATTAATTCTTTCAAGCTAATTCGTTTATTCTCCGATACAGATGGAATCTTTTCTTCTTCTTCTTTTTATTTATTTTCTTTCTTTTTTGTGGTTACTGAAGCGATGAATATTTTTACAGATTTTGTCATGTCTTGAACAGTGTTCTTCAAATCTAAAATGTAGGTTAGCCGTTAACCATTCCTATCTTTTATCTAAAATAAACACTTTAGGGTTTTTAATGGTAACCAAGGTCTGTAAATTCATGGTGTAGCCATTGTGAGTTTTGGAAATGTTTCAACTGAACAAAAGAAGGAAGCTGAGAAACATGGTGCAGCATGCTTCTCCTGGAAAGAGTTCCTCCAGTTGGTATGATGTCAAACCTATATTTCATTTTCCTGTTTATGTTAAACCTATTTCTCTCGTTAGTTGTATTTCAATCTTGCATTTTACTCAGGGAAGTTTGGAAGGTGATCTACCTTCAAAAAGGAAGACAGATATCTGCACAATAATGTACACAAGTGGAACGACTGGTGAACCAAAAGGTGTCATTATTAAGAACGAGGCTTTTATGTCTGAAGTGCTGTCTATTGACCAAATACTTTCATTAACAGACAGAGTGGTAAGATGAGCATTTTCCTCTGATGTTCATGAGTTTCATGTCATTCCTGTCCTACTTTTTCTGTTTATATGTTTTAGTATAGGTAAGCTTCTGGGAGTTACAATAGATGATTATGATATTCGAGTTCATTTCTCTTCTGAATCAAATATTTATAGAGGCTGATGAGTAAAGAAGATAAGTTTGAGCTTCAATTTGTCATCTTTATGTAATGCTGACTTGGCGAAAAATATGTGCAATTGTAGGCAACAGTAGACGATGTATACTTCTCTTTTCTTCCTCTAGCACATGTATACGACCAGATAATAGAGAGCTACTGCATCTACAAGGGCTCCTCAATAGGGTTTTGGCAAGGCGTAAGATCTTAATTTAATTTTTGCAATTAATTACTTGATCATTCTTTCATTTTTCCATCTCAATGAGGCTTTATGCTCTGTTTTATGCTTAATATGGAAGTTTTCATCTTCATGCTTACAGGATGTTAGGTTCTTAATGGAAGACATTCAGACACTTAAGCCAACTATATTTTGTGGTGTTCCAAGAGTTTATGACCGTATTTACGCGGGTAAGAAATGGATACTCTGTTCTTTTCCATAGTTGGGTAAACCACCTTGTCTAAAATATTTATCTAAGCATTGTCTTTGAGCTCCTCACGTAAACAAGCATTGGCTTTATCCTTTGCGCTTGAAGGTATTGTAAGCCAAATTTCTGCTGGGGGGACACTGAAGAATTTGTTGTTTCAGCATGCATATAACTAGTATGTCCTGCCCTTTCACTTTGATTGTTTTCTTTCTCTATTCTATCCTCGTGTGAACTAATCTGGGATCAACTGACAGCAAGTTGAAATATCTGGAGAAGGGACTTCCACAAGACCAAGCAGCACCTCGGCTTGATAAGCTTGTGTTTGATAAGGTCTTCCATCTTTATCCTTGCAAATTCTATATATCTAGTTTAAATTCTAAACATCAGTTTTATTGATAGATAAAACAAGCATTGGGTGGACGAGTTCGCATCTTGTTATCTGGAGCTGCCCCCTTGCCTACGCATGTGGAGGAGTTTCTGAGGGTCACTATTGGATCTACCTTATCACAAGGCTATGGTATTGTACACAAATCTTCTGCTTAACATCATTTCTTGTGAGAAATGGTTCCATTCATTGGCTTTTTTGGGTTTTCTGAGTCTATTGTAGTAGAAACATGTTTAATTCATCTACAATGTGCATGTTATGCGTCTGTATAATTATGTTGCTCTAATTTACTATCATTTTGGCATCACAGGTCTCACTGAAAGTTGTGGTGGGTGTTTCACCGCAATTGGTGACGTGTTTTCTATGATGGGAACAGTTGGGGTGCCCATGACAACCATTGAAGCCAGGCTTGAATCTGTTCCAGAGATGGGGTATGATGCAGTTTCCAGTCAGCCCCGTGGAGAAATTTGCCTTAGAGGCAGCACCTTGTTTTCTGGTTACCACAAGCGTGAAGATCTTACTAAAGAAGTGATGATTGATGGGTGGTTTCATACAGGTGAGACTCCCTGGAAATTGTGACTTAAAATCAAATTTCTCCATTCTTGTTTTTCTTTACAAATTTCTTTGTCTTTTAGTGCAATCAAAATGGTATTGATTTTAAATTCCTTGCAGGTGACATTGGAGAATGGCAGGCAGATGGAGCCCTGAAAATTATTGATAGAAAAAAGAATATTTTTAAGTTGTCTCAGGGGGAATATATTGCTGTTGAGAGCATCGAAAACAAGTATTCACAGTGCCCTCTAATAACATCGGTATGTTTCCTCATTAATCACAAAGGCAGCCTGTGAATTTGCAGGAACACCAGTTAGATTCCATTCCTGCAGCATACCCCAGTCACTGAATTTACATAATTAATGGAATTCAAAATGCTTTGATCATTTCATACAGATTTGGGTATATGGAAACAGTTTCGAGTCATTCCTGGTGGCTGTGGTGGTCCCAGAAAAAAAGGCACTTGAGGATTGGGCAGAGAAGCATAATGAGACTGGTGATTTTAAATCTTTATGTGAAAATCAAAAGGCAAGAAAGTTCATTTTGGACGAGCTCAATTCAACTGGTCAGAAACACCAAGTATGCATACCCAACTCCCAATTATGCGCTACATGTGTGTGTGTGGGTGTGCATTATTAAAAAAATCGTGCTTTTGATAAACATGAATCACCGTAATTTTGCCTTCATGTCGCTTTATAATGTTTTTTAGTTTTAATTTCTAGCTTAACTTCTCATACAAATTAGTATGTGGTCTATTACTAGTTACTAAACTACAATAACAATTTAGCTCACAAATTATTTGGCTCATTTAGCAAGTAATTGAAACTTAGTGAGGACTGCAGTTCATTTTTGAAAAGAACAAACTTGTGCATACGCAAGTCCTTTTGTCAAGTAAATTGAGAATGTCATTGGACCAATAAGCAGTTAATTTTAAGATGAATCAGAAACTTGTGGCATTTATCAGTTTCGACCGAAATGAAACAAGTCTTTAGAATTCAGGGAACAAATTGTTTGTTAACTTGTTGCTAAGTTGTATTACCTGGAAGCTTCATCTGACATGAAAGAGAACTTCTGCTGTAGCTTCGAGGTTTTGAGATGCTAAAGGCAATTCATCTGGAACCCATCCCCTTTGACATGGACAGAGATCTGGTAACTCCAACATTTAAATTGAAGAGACCACAACTGCTCAAGTACTTTAAGGTTCGCATACCCTTTGATCAATTCTCTTTAACAACTGTGATTTTTTGCTACGCTTTATATTACATCTTGCTTTCCAAAAAAAAAAAAATCCTTCTGGGGAAGAGAGATCGTTGTGTATCAAATGAATTCCCCTGCTTCTAATCTAAGGCTTGAGTTATGAAGCATGAAGCAGAAATTGTTATGTAAATGCTAACCTGTTTACTTTATTTGCAGAACCATATCGATAAACTATACAATGAAGTAAAGGAAAAGAAGGTATGAAGCAGGAAGGAAGCTGGAGTGCTATGTTAAAATATAATGATTTGTGGTAGTTTATTATTCAGAATCCATTTGGGTGCTTGTCCATTTTGGTTCTTATTAATTATATCAACAGAAAATCTGAAAACATACAGTTTTCTTCTATTATCACAGCAACTATGTATGATCATTCTTGTCAATATTCTATAATAAAATTTATTTATGAATATCAGAAAGCCTCTACAGCGCAAAATACGTTGATGTCTGAGATAAATATATAGACTTATGCAGTTCCTTGAAAATTTGAACAATAATAATTTTGAAACCATCCAGATCAAAGTCAAACCCAGCTGGGGCACAATAGATTTGTTCTTTTTCCATTACAAATCAGTTGGATATGATTTATTGACAATAAACTCCTTAAATATAGTAATTGACTCTGGTTTGTTAATTTATAAAAGAAAATTAATGATTTTTCCTTAGAAAGGTGCTGCAGACAATTAGGGGTGTTCAAGGCCGGCCCGTCCCGGTCGGCCCGTTCCGGTCCCGGTCTTATTGGGACGGAACGGATCCGTCCCGAAATTTTTCGGGACGGGACAAACCGGGACGGGACAAAAAGGGACCGGGACGGGACGGGACACGGGACGGGGTCGTCCCGTCCCGGTTCCTTTTTTTTAAAAAAAATTAATTTTTTTAATTTTTTATATAATATCATTTTTTTCATTTTTTTTTTAAGATTTGAGACTATTGTATGAAACTATGGATATATTTATTTAGAGTTTTTATATTTGTTAATGATTTGAGATTATTGATGATTAGAATTTTTAGCAAGTTTTTATTGTGTTAAAAGCTTTGTTTAGAGTTTTTAATAACTATTATATGTAATATTTTGAGCTTTCGTTTAAGAGTGCCCAAACAAATAAAAAAGATGTTTTTATAAGATTTAAGCTCAAAAAAATATAATTAAAAAAATCAGATTTTTAAAAAAAAAATTAAAAAAATTAAAAAAAATTAAAAAAAATTAAAAAATAATAATTTCGGGACGTCCCGGTCCCATCCCGGATCCGTCCCGTCCCGACCGGGACCGGGACAACCCCGGGACGGGCCGGGACACGGGACAGAAAATCTGTCCCGTTACTGTTCACCGGGACGGGCCTGTCCCGGTCCCGATCCGTCCCGTGAACACCCCTACAGACAATAACCTTTGTTCAATGCAAAATGTCATTCGTTTAAGTCCGAAAATAAAAAGGACCAGACAGGGTCCACCATAACCAAAGAGATTAAAGGTCACTAACTACCAAGAAAAATTGTTTTTTTAAGCAATATTACTTTGAACGTCATAAAATCAGAACAATATCGCCTTATTTTAACAAATCCAAACAGTCAAATGCCAACATCATGCCACGTATTTTTCCATTACGATCACGGCGCACCAAACTATTACTGATTTTTGACACATCTCCTGAACCTTGTCATAAGACCTTCATATTTGTGAGAATCACCAACAATGATGAATAACAAATAAAGAGAAGATAGAGGGCAATTGCGAAAACTAATTCAAATTATGTACAAATCCAATAGAGCCAGCCAAATTTAACTGAATTTCTTAAAATGTGCAAAGTGATTAAAATGACCTTATTTAAAAAAAAAAGAAAAGAAAGGGAGTATGGTCTATTTCTATCAACACACTAGATGTTCACATTCAATGAAGCTAAAAAGTAATCAAATAACATCTGATTTCACATTTTTACACATGCAGACTCTTTGGGATATAAAAGTCTCAGCTTATTACAAATGAATGATCCACTCACTGAGGATTTTACATTTTTACACAATCAAAGTCTTTTCCACCAAATGAATGATACACACAGGAACAGTGGCCATTTCAATTCACCGAACCCAACCAAATCCCAACAACAGTTAAAAGCCTGCATTTATATAATGTCGATTACCAATGCCCAAATAGGATAGACTAATAGAAGGACTATGCCGATTGTGTTTGATATGCCGTGAGCTTTTGTGAAGGAATTCCTGAAACCACCAGAAGCCCGAATGTGTTCCTGCAGTAAATAACATGCAATGACAAGGCATATTGCCACGCCAACCCAGCTGCTTCTCAAGGTGCTAGCGAATAGACTTGGCGCCACAACTATAAGCAGAATCAAAGCAGCAGGCAATTCCAACCAATCTGCAGTAGCAGTAACGATTGCTTTCAAGCTCTCTCTTTGGTAAATGAAATGGAACGCAAAATACAATGGAAAAAGTGATTTTGAAGATCGAGAATTATTCTCGTATCTTAACTTACTATAACTTAAAAAGACACAAATGACATTGCAAAGAAAGGAATGACCTCGTTCCGAACAAGCCCACGGTAGTATAATTTTTGAAAAAAACATGAATAGAATGAAGTATACATATCTATAAGAAAGATGCAGAAATTGAATTGGTTATAATTTTTTGATGTAACTATCTTAAAGGTGGCTCTCGCTCAAAAGCGTTCCTCGAAATGACTACATATCTATTTACAATTCACTTAGTCAGGCCTAATGAAGAGTCTTTCAAGCACAGACAGAGATACAATTGCATATGATATGGATCAGTTAAAAAGTACGTTTCTTATAGAATAAAATATAGATAACAAAAAGTCATAGCAGCACAAAAGCGAAGAAAAAGTATGGGCACTGTAGATCAGACCCAATATAGACAAGAACAATGATTATGATTTAAAGTCAAATGAAATTATACTATACCAGGGAAATGCCTTGGAAAGAAAAGCCGTAACACAACCGCAATAAAGGCTACCCATTTCCCAAACTCTCCCCTGCATAAACATGCAAATAAGTAGCTTGATAAGAGAAAAGAAGCAGAGTTTTGGCACTGAACAAGGTTGGCACCATGGAAGAGTGACGGGTTAATCACCTGAAGAGACCAAAAACTATCGAAGGAAGGCTCAAGAAAATGTATGGAATCAACAACGATGTAAGAATGTTTGTCTTCCAGTTCGTACGATCCAAAACCAATAAGTAACTACAGTAGACAGATTGAAAACAGAATTTATAAGCCAAAGAGAAGTGTATAATCAAGGAAACAGTCATAGAAACAAGCCAAGATGCGACAACCATTACATCAAATCGGGAGTACAGGAAAGAAAAACAAGTGCAGTAAGTAAATGAATATTCACACTGAAGTAAAATGGTTTCTAAATCATAATCATTTGGTCTTTTGCTTTAATTTATCTACCATTTACCATGTTAGCAGCACGGACTTCTCTTCCATGAGAGTTGAAATAGCAGTATTTAAGACAATGACTGAGTTGGTCACAATATTCAATTCAAGAATGGAACAAAAGTCTAGTTCCTAATAACATCAATACAGAGAAATAAAGATAACTCTAATCCAAGAGACCCTGCCCCTGTCAATCTGAATTGTTGAAAACATCCAATACAAAACCCAATACCAAAAACATTTCAGACTCGGCAAGCAGCAAAATATTGAACTGATCAACTGTCAGATCGATTCAACAGGAAAACCTCTTCATGCATCTTACAGGTAAACGGGTGCAATGCTAGTGATGACAGCAAAATCCGTGATTTTAAAATCAAAAGTATAGAGGCCTCACATGAGTAAACAGATTTCGACTGAAGCAAAGAAAATCCCACTCTGAACTAATTGCAAGGTGATACGAAGAAAATTGAGCATGCTGTATAAGAACAGAAAGTAGTAGAGGAGGGGTAAAAAGAGTGTGAAGGTTCGTACATGGCGGAGATGGAAGCAACCCACTGAAGGAAAGAGGTGCCGAAGCCGAGGCCACCGAGTTTGATGGCATGGTGGGCGAGGTTTCTAGCGGCGCGATTCAGATCCTGGAAATCAGAGTTGATCAATTGGAGGGCTTCATCTTGGGAATCGGTTCTCATGGCTAAGAAGCTCTTCGTCTTACCCATGGCACTCCTCCGCTAGATCACTCAGCAGAAGAATCGGAGCCTTGAAATGGAGGGAGACGCAGCGAGAAATGGCACGTGGAGGTTTTTGAATTGCGAAGCGATACGACCGAAAGGACATGTGGTTGTCACATTCGGAGCTATCAGAAGATTCCAGCGTTCTCCATTGGATCTTATCTGGCATTCGCTCAGAACGGATCAGGATGTGACTCGGGGAATAAATTAATAGGTGGAGGACGGCGAGCAGCGACACGAAATCTGAAAGGGCCAACCCGTAAATTACGTGTTTTTATTTCCTTCTATCCGGCCTGGAGTTCCAATAAAGTGGCATATGCCCACGTAACCCATTTTGCCGAGCTCAATCTTTCTGCAAAGCACAAGCTATCTCTCAGGCCTTTTTCCCCTGGTTCAGTTCAATTCACTTGTACTCTCAGATTATTCCCACCCTCTAGTCGGGGGGAAAAAATATTTTTACCTATATTTGATATGAGAGAAATGGAGGGAAAAAGATGAAAATTTTCAATCGTTTGAAATTAAAAAATTGAAAAATTTACAGTTAAAAACCTTTAACTAATATTTCTTACTATTTTACATGTTTTCTGTATTAAGATTTTATAATTTTTTTCTTTAACTTTTTAAATCAAACTATTAAAAAAAATGTTCTCCTCTCTTTTATTTCTCACATATTAAATTTACTCAAACCTGTGAGCGCCTTGATGCCGCCCAACTTTTGTGGACCATTAAAGATTGGAACTAACAAGAAATGAATGGTGTGATTTATAAAAAAATTTAATTTTTGTATCCAAAAATTAATGAAAAACTAGGGAAAACGTAGCATGAAGCCTGAAATGAGATTGGAGATGGTTAAAAGAGGATGATCACAAAATCGTTTTAAAAGAATTTTAAAATTTTTATTATTTAATAATTGACTGAAACTTAATGTTTAATTCTAATACTATCTCCGGTCCTAACTATAAGAGCTAGTTGACTAATTTGAGAAAATTAAGGAAAGAAGTTAAGTTAGTTATTTATAATAAATATGTGCTGTCTTTCCTAAAATATCCTTGTTAGTAAAGTATATTGGCTAGAACTGTTATTATTAGAAGGATGACTTTCAAAAAAAAAAAATAAATATAAGAGACAAAATGAATTGGGATTTTATACTTAGGACCAAAATAAAAATCAAACAAGATTTTATATTAAGGATCAGAAATAGTAATTCAGTTTTGTTTTTATCAAAATATAGATTTTCAACAGGATATTCAAGCTTTCCTTGCTCCAAGAGTCAAACACATTCTTAAAAAACATAGCCAATGTTTCCTGCACGATAACCCTTTGCCCTGATATGGACATGTGGCACTTCAAACAGGAGTGGGGAAAAAAAAGTGAAAATCACAAAAAGAGACCTTTGAAATGAAAAAATTACAAATAAAAACTCATTACATCATTAGTATTGGTTTTGACAATAAGTAATAAGCAAATAATAACAATTCTTGTGAATGGATACTTATATGCAATTTTTTAATTTTTAAGATCTTTTTTGTTATTTTTCCAAAAATAAAAAGAAAGATTTGAAGAATTAGTCTTGGGAGAATGCGAAAGAAAAGAATCTTAAAATTGCATAATGGTAATAAATTTTTATAAAAGTTTGTTGTTATTTTCACATCAAACGTAGTCAAAACTTATTAAGGTATAAAGAAACAAACATAATTTGAGATTTAGTAATTTTTATGTTCTTTTTAAGTCTTATATCAAGTGTTTTATATCTATTAGATCAGGTTCTCTAATTACGCATGGTTATATCCTAATTTAATCCAAATATTTTTCGTTTCTTTTCTATCATTTTCCCTTAAGCTTATATATTTAACCTTTGTTCAGATAGAGAGAAAAGTTGGGAGGAAAAAAAAACTAATAGAAAAAACAGAGGAGGAAAAAAAACTAGCAAAAACTGGAAAGAAAAAAAGTGAGAGAAAAATGGGCCTAAAATCCGCTCAATTTTCTTCCAAACATTCTTTCCAAGCAAAAGAAAATGAGGAAAAAACACATATTCCATCATTGTCCTTGCGTCTTCCCCTGTTTCTCGTTAAAGGATTTTTTTTTTTTTTTTGGGGAGACTTCAAATGACTAAGTTGAACCTCCTATCTATAAATCATTACCAGTATCATTCTGCCGTTAGAGCTGTTCTGAATTTCCCCCCAGCATTACAACATGTCAAGAACCTCGTTTTTTAATTAAGTATAATTTTTCGCTTTTATTTTATCTAATGTTAAAAAGTTAATCACTTTTGTCCTTTAAAAATAACATTTTTATTAAATTATTTGATTTTCAAATATAATAAAATGATTATACTAGATACTATATAGTTTAATTTTAAATTATTTGATAACATTAATATTAATATAATTTTTTATTATGATATTTAATTTAGTTTCAAACTTGATATATTTTGACATAGAAGTAAAAATATTTTAATCATTCAAATATTTACTTATTTTTTCTCCTTGTTTTCTCTCTTCTACCTAAACAATAGAGGTAATAACATCTTTTTTAGTTTTCTCTTCTTTTCATTTTCTCTCTTATCATTTTTTCCTCCCTACTTTTTTTTCATATCCAAATGGAGGGTTAATATGATAATTTTGTACAAATAAATAAAAATAAGTGGGCTTTAGTATTAATGATATCAATAACAAGAATTTGTCATAAAAACATAATATAAAAAATACATAAGTATTGAAACTTAAGTATAGAAGGCTTAACATGCCATTTTTTTATAGTAAAATAACATTCCGAGACAAGTTAACAATTTTAGGATAATAATTACCTTAGGTTTAACAATTTTAGTTTGCTGTGTCAAATGTACAAATGCAAAAGGAATTTTATTTCGTACTCACAATTCCACACTCTTTATCACTAAAGTTTTTCAGACTATCGTCCAAAAATAAATTTTCAGGACTACTTTTTTGATTAAAAATTTCAAAGTCCTTACGGAGTTGTCTTTAAAATTTTTTTTTTAAAAAAAAGGGACGAGAAAGCTAGATGAAAATCACATGGCATGATTTCTTGCTTAGAATTTAAAAATTGGAAGTAGCGTGGATGGAGAAAGAGATTCGAATAGAAACTAGTTTGAAAAGAGGAATTTGATACATCTTGGCCATAATTATTATTGTAATCAAAGTCTAATTAATCTTAATCATTCATGCAATCTATAATTATCATTATCATGGTTTATTTACATTTTAAAACTAACTCACAGCTACAATGAACTTGTGTTTGAGGGTACCCAAGTTTCAACTTCCAAAACTAAAGAGAACAGGTAATTCAGTCTTGTGCTCTTCACAATATTTCGACCACTCAACCTAAATAACACAAGGCCCCTAGACTTGCACTTTTCTATCCAACTTCTGAACTTTTTCCCTTTAATTTCTTATGAATCATCTTCAATTGATTTGGAACTCCCAACATGTAATTACAAGTTACTAATTTTGTCTACATTCCTAACGACTTGGATATTCTATAGTATTAGTATTATTTATTTTCAATTAGAAGGACATACATTAACTAATCACCTAAGTTATAAGCAGGATTGAATCGGAATCTTCCTACTTATGTGAGAGCTTTTGGAAGTTACTCGCTCATGTACCAATATAGGAGCTAATTAAGAGTTTTGCCTTGATCATAAATAAATCATAATCTATTGTATCTTCCAAATTTATAACCTTTTTAAATCATTCTTACTAACTGCATGTATCAAATAATAATCTTCATATATGAGCAATTTTTATTGCAAATGATTAATATATCTTAAGGAATCCAACATATATTTTTTACAAATAACTAATTTAGTTAATTTTTAAATCTTCATGAATTAATTATTTAATTGTTATATCCAAAAATATATTTCTAATCCTTTAAATTTAACACTATTATTAGTGTCATTTTTGGGCCAAAATAATACTGTTAGTCTCCTTTAAAAAATTGTTAATTCAGCAATTTAAATAATGCCCACTTGTTTGTTTCAATTTTTTTCAAACATATGCAAATGTGAAAAATATACTTTTAAATATGTATTATTTGATTTTTTTTCAATTGATTATTTGATATTAAGATATATGAACATGAAAATATGTTTCTTTCAGATATAATTTTACTTCAAGATATTTAGTTTTACATAGTTTTATTGTAAACTAAAAATTTCTCTCTCGTATGATGCATAAACTAGTATATTTGATTGGATTTATAATTAGACAGTATTTACATTTAATTCAATATATTTAAATCTCAATTAAGATATTATTCAAATATAAAATTAATTATTATTATTTTTCATTTGTGCCTCTAATTGAAATCTCATTTAATTATAATGCTCCACATTTAATTCAATATATTTAAATCTCGATCAAGATAATATTCAAATCTAATTAATTTAATATATTCAAATTACACTTTGTTATACCCGACTCATTTTTAAATAAATCAGATATTACAAGATTTGAAGAATATAGTTAGTTGATAGTTGATAATTAACGATTGACGGTTGATGGTTGATGATTGATGATGATGGTATGAGATATAATAGATCAGAATATGAGAATATTTTTGTTAGTGTGATATTTACCAAATTTCTTTTCTTCATATCTTTTCACATTGCTCTAAACAAGTGATAACATACCTTTCCATCTTTCCTTTTTTTTTTTAAAAAAAAAAAACCTTCTGTATACCCACATCACCCCTTTTATACACCCACACATATATATAGAAATTCCATACCCTTATCTTCTTTATATAGAAATTGCATACCCTTATCTTCTTTCACACAACTCGCCATCATCTCACCGTCGCCCACACTGATCGTCTTCCCCATAGCCCAGGTCTTGCATCATCTTCATCCGGAGAAGGGAGGTAAGATTTTACTCTTCTGTTCCCACTTAGAATTAGAATTGGTCAAGGTGTCATTTTGATTAGATAGGTAGACGCTATATTTAAATGCAGGTAGAGTCATATACACAATGAAAGCAAATTATCTACCAAATCGTGAAGTTAATGGGATTAGTGCCACGTTACGTAATTACTAATTTTCTCCACTTACAGATCGAAATTCATAGCACATTGCAGCTAGGTAGAGTCATATATATACATATATAGAAAAATGAAAGCAAAAGGCAAAGATTTGTTGAGCGATTTACCAGATGACATTCTTCACCACATCTTCTCCTTCCTGGGAGACAACAACGTAGTAAGACTTCAAGCCTTGTCTAGAAGGTTCCAGAACATTTGCTTCACCAGCCCTTCTCTCTGCTTATCCTGTCATCGTGATCCTCACAACTGCTCATGCAAACCTATCTCCAATTTCACCAACTCTCTCCTCCAACATCGGCCTCGTGCTTTGAAAATTGAGAGACTCTCTTTCTCATCATCCTGCTTCGAACCCAGACACCGGAAGCTTCACAAGCGTTGGATCCATAAATTGTCCCAGGCTTTCCTTGTGGATGAACTCTCTGTTATTGACAGACTACCCTCCGTTCTCAAAATCCTTCCCAGATTTCAGTCCTTGAAAGTTCTGAAACTACATATGATTCGTCCCGTCTCAGTGAAGCTTCCTGAGGTAAAACTTGCATCTCTTGAGACCCTTCATATGAGCCGCATGATAACTAATGATCCAATGGGCGAGTGGGTTTCTGAGAGTTTCCCATTCTTGAAACATTTGCTCCTCGATCGAATCTTCCTGGAGAGCGATTTCAGGGAGACAAACCGACAGGGCATCACAATACGAAGCTCGTGTTTGGAGGATTTAGACATTCGCTATTGCTGCCCTTACAGGACTGTGAGGGTCATCACAGACAACCTGCGAGGCTTTAGTTACACCATATGTCCATTTGGTTACATCTGCGGACATCTTGTTTATGACTATGAGCATTCGCTTGAGATCTCCGCACCTATTCTAGAAACCTTAACCATAGCTGGTTTCCCGCAAAAGCTTCATTGTGAAGGAACCTTCAACAATTTGAATCTCGCTGCTCTCACTACCGGACGACGGCTCCACTATTCAAGAAACCTCAGTACCTTCATGCAATTAAATGAAGCTCTACGCTGGGCCACAACACTGCATACAGATGTGCGTGTGCTTGAGGTCAGTTCACGAATCTATTTTATACTCCTCCGGTCCTAATTATAAGACCCAATTGACTTATTTGAGAAAATTAAGGAAGTACGTTAAGTTGGTTATTTATAATAAATAAGTGTTGTCATTCCTAAAATATCCTTGCTAATTAAGTATATTGGCTAAAACTATCATTATTAGAAGGATTATCTTGGAAAAAAATGCATAAATATAAGAGACAAAATGGATTGGGTCTTATAATTAGGACCAAATAAAAAGTCAAATTGGGTCTTATAATAAGGACCGGAGGAGTACTTTACACTCTCTTCTATACTATACAAATATACAATTGGATTTAAAAGAAAGATTAATAAATATTACTTCCTCTGTTCATCATTATAAGGCGCTTTTAATTAATCTCATGCAGACCTAGAAAAACTGTTTCTGTTAGTTAATGTCCTGATTTGAGCTCTGTTTTTTTTTATTATTTGAATTTTGCTTTGCAGGGTCTACATATAATTAGGGAGGCACCTATTTCATTTGGAAACGTTGTTCACCTCCGAGTACAGATGCTAAAGCTCTATAGTGATGATTATGATACGGGGGAGGTGGTAATTACTTTTTTGGAAAGAGTGCCAAATTTAAAAAGTCTTACCCTCGTGAATGACAGTCCAGGCAATTCTAAGGAGGTATGTATGTATATTGATTTGGCCATTTAGTTTATTTTAATAAATTGTCTTATGTAAAAAAATAAAATTGATTTGGCCGTTATACATATATATATAATGCAAACCTAACAATCTTGGGTGTATCTTTTTCATGTGAATCCTAATTTGTTTAAAAAATTTTCAGGCACATAGGTTTGACAAGAACATAGGAAGAGATTGTAGGCTGGATGGATGGAGGGAAATAAAGGGATTGAAGAAAGTAGAGTTCATAATAAGAGAGATGGACGAACAGGTGGCTTTTCTAATAGGGATGTTGAAGGAATGGTGTGTAGACTTAAAGGAGATGATACTCAATTACCCACCTTGTCATCACGAGTCCATACTCCCTTATTTGAAGAGTTTTGAGATGGCTTCTAATTATGCATCACTCTCAATTAATTTTCTTCCTGATCATTAGGATAGCAAGACGATATGTCACTTTGTTTTCTTCAAATTATCAATTTTTTCTTTATTATTATTATTTAAACTTTTGCTAAAGGACCTATGTTGAGCTTGAGCAAATATTATATATTTCTTAACTTTCTTTTTCTCTTTCAAGTAAATGACAAAATAAAAGACACTCCCTCCATTTCTTTTTATATGATATAATTAAACTAAATTACGTTAATCAAAATTGGTTAAAGATAATCATAAATGATACTCAAGGGGTGGGGTGATCCTCGCATGGCTTGGAGTCCGATACTGATATTTGTCTCTCACGACCTTCACCCAAAAAAACATGCTGGTTCTTAACTATCGTCCACGTCCACCGAAGCTTCATTAAGAGTGAATAATTTTTTAATGAAACCAGTTTCAGTATTCATTATAATGATGAGCACCATAATTTATATTTCACCACAATGATGAGTAATATGGGAAGATTTATTTGTTTATATAAATTGCATATAAATTCAATTGAAAAAAAAACTTCGTCTCTCATATTTTAATAAAATTTCGTTTTCCCCACTAAAAGATTTATTTGTTGCTATGCATTTTAAAGAATATAATTTCTCGTATATAAGAATTCTCTTGACTATTCTTTTGTTTCCTGCTCTTCATTCAAATAGTTCAGAATTTGTTTTTAAAGCACGGTTTTGGCCCTGGTTTTCACTATTATGCATGTGTTTTCCTCAACAATCTTATTAAGCACTAATGCTCTCTTCGGATGGAAAGAAAAGTTGGAAGTAAAGAAAACAAGATGAGAGAAAATAGAGAAAAGAAAAAACCAGAGAGAGTAGTTCGTGACTTTTTTATTAGATAATTTGTTAATCGATTAATTGGTGCGGTGAAATTAACTCTTGATGTTATCCTATTTTTGGAACTTGGATTATTAAAATTTAAACTTCAATTTGTATTATTTTGAACCAAAAATCAACTAATTCATTAGTTGATTAATTGGGGGAGTGAGGAAGCAGCAATGAGCGAGAGAGGAGCAAGGAAACAAGCGAGCAGGAGATGTCGATCAAGTGAGACTAGAGAATTAATGGACTATGAACATAGAAGGACGAATCTTCAAACCGCCGAGTAAAGAAAAGTGTTCAGTCGAGAAAAAAGTTCATGCCCGATTTTTTGAAAGAAGGAATTAGGAAGTTCAGAACAAAAAATTAATAAACATCTAAAAGTTGTTTTCTGTTTCTAGTTTTGCAAAACAAATTTCTATTTTTTTAAAAAAAACAGTAAACTAAAAATAAGTTGCCAAACAAGATTTTTTTTTGTTTTTGAAAAATAAAAAGTTGTTTTCAAAACAGGTAAACAAACAAACCCTAAACCTTTGCATAACATAAAGGAGCACCTGCTCTTGAATTTGAAAGCCATCAATACTAATACCATCTTCTTTAGTGGCCTAAGCAAGAAAATCATTGGGTTACAACAAAAAGTCAAACAATGTTGATTGAATCAGACACATTTGGCAAAGGCACCACGGTAAGCCCGTAACGTTAAGACTTTATTGAGAATTTAAAAAATGCTTTAAATAATCTGAAAAGTGAATATAGAATTGATTTTATATGTTCCAGGAAAATTTTATACTGCTAGGGAAAAACATGCAAGCTGAATATTGACTGATTGAACTACCTTCAATTAAATTCTCAAGTAACATGTACAACGATCCTCCCCTGGAATCGAACTAAGAAAATCAAAGCAGAGGAAGAGAGGAAATGAAAAGAACCTGATGACCACCACTAAGCAAAACTATGATCATTTCAAAATCATACTTGAAAAGGTTGAAGTGTGCAGCAAGCTATAAACAACATTGAGAAAAAGTAATTGAAGTACCTCAAGATTCTTGGAATGCAGAACTTTAGTATTAATAATATTAATAACAAGAATTTGTTATAAAAAAAATAATACAAAAAATACATAAGTATTGAATTGATAAAATCAAGTATCTTAAGCATGTAAGGCTAAGCATACCATTTTTTTAATAGTGAAATGACGTTCCGAGACAGTTTAACAATTTTAGAATAATAATTACCTTAGGTTTAACAATTTTAGATTCCTGTGCAAATGGACAAATGCCAAACGGGAAGAAAAAAAACCGTGATAATGTTTTCTCTCACATACTTTTCTTTATCTATATTTGTGACTTGAAATATTTTATGTAGTACTCACAATTCCACACTCTTTATCACTAAAGTTTTTCAGGCTATCGTCCAAAAATAAATTGTTAGGACTATTTTTTTTATTAAAAAAAGATAATTAATCTCTGGGTCCTTATAGTTTCATCTAATTTTTAATCATGTTCCTATAAAATTTTTGTTCTTTTAATCAAATCCTTTTATTTTTATGTGTTTTTAATTAGGCCTCTTTATTTTTTTTTATTAGGTTCTTATAATTTCACCTATTTTTAAATAAGGTCCTTTGTAGTTTTAAAAAAAATTATTTATTAACGTTATTCTTTAAAATTAATCTCACTTTTAAATTAATAATTATATAATTGGACAAAAAAATTAATATAATCATTTAGTAATTACTAATTAATCATAATAATCAATTATACTTAACAATAAATTATTTATAATTATATTCTAATTTTAGAAAATTTTATTATTATAATTTGAATTTTATAAATACAAAAATTATAATTGAAAAATCAATAATATATGTGTTTAACTAAAAATTTAAAAGAATATTAACATAAGATTATTATAATAATTTATTATTTATAGAATATTATTATTCATAGAATAAAAAATAAAAACTATAAGTCTTTAATTAAAAATAAGGTAAAATAATAAGGATCTGATAAAAAAAATTATAGGGATCTAATTAAAAACCATTTAAAACTACAATGATTTGTATATTAATTATCCCTATTAAAAATTTCAAAGTCTTTATAGAGTTGTCTTTAAAATTTTTTTTTTAAAAAAAAGGACGAGAAAGCCGGATGAAAATCACATGGCACGATTTCTTGCTTACAATTTAGAAACTAGTTTGAAAAGAGGAATTTGACACATCTTGGCCATAATTATTATTGTAATCAAAGTCTAATTAATCTTAATCATTCACGCAATCTATTATTATCATTATCATGGTTTATCTAAATTTTAACACGAACTCACAGCTATAATGAACTTGTGCTTGAGCGTACCCAAGTTTTAACTTCCAAAACTAAAGAGAACATGCAATTCAGTTTTGTTCTCTTCACAATATTTCGACCACTCGGCCTAAATAACACAAGACTCCTAGACTTGGCACTTCTCTATCCAACTTCTGAACTTCTTCCCTTTAATTTCTTATGAATCATCTTCAATTGATTTGGAACTCCCAACATGTAATTACAAGTTACTAATTTTGTCGACATTCCTAACGACTTGGATATTCTATAGTATTAGTATTATTTATTTTTAATTAGTAGGGCATACATTACATAATCACTTAAGTTATAAGCAGGATTGAATCCGAATCTTTCTACTTATATATGAGAGTTTTCATACCATTAGATATTGACAATAAATTAATTTATTATCCTTTTGGAAGTTACTCTCTCATGTACAAAATATAGGAGCTAATTGAGAGTTTTGCCTTGATCATAAATAAATCATAATCTACTTTATCTTTCAAATTTATAACCTTTTTAAATTATTCTTATTAACTGCATGTATCAAAGAACAATTTTCATATATGACCAATTTTCATTGCAAATGTTTAATATATCTTAAGGAATCCAACATATTTTTTTTTTACAAATAACTAATTTAGTTAATTTTTAAATCTTCATAAATTAATTATTTAATTGTTATGTTTAAAAATATATTTTTAATCCTTTAAATTTAACATTATTATTAGTATCATTTTATGGCCAAAAAAATACTGTTAGTCTCGTTTAAAAAAGTATTAATTAAGCAAATTTAAATAATGCCCTTGTTTGTTTCAACTTTTTTTCAAACATATGCACATGTGAAAAATATATTTTTAAATATATATTATTTGACTTTTTTTTCAATTGATTATTTGGGATTAAGATATGTGAATATGAAAATATGTTTCTTTAAGATGTATTTTTACTTCAAAATATTTAGTTTTACATAGTTTTATTGTAAACTAGAAATTCTCCCCCACAGGATGCATGGACTAGTATGTTTGATTAGATTTATAATTAGACAATACTTATGTTTGATTTAATATACTCAAATCCCAATTACAATATTATTCAAATCCAAAATTAATTATTAATTTTTTTATTTGAACCTCTGCTTGAAATCTCATTTAATTATAATACTTTCTATTTAATTTAATATATTTAAATCTCAATTAAGATAATATTCAAATCTCATTAATTTAATATATTCAAATTGCACTTTGTTGTATGTGACTCATTTTTAAACCAATAAGATATTATAAGATTTGAAGAATATAGTTAATTAACATTATTAGTATCATTTTTCGGCCAAAAATTACTGTTAGTCTCGTTTAAAAAATTATTCATTCAGCAAATTTAAATAATTATTTGATATTAAGATATATGAATATGAAAATATGTTTCTTTCAGATACAATTTTACTTCAAAATATTTAGTTTTACATAGTTTTTATTGTAAACTAAAAATTTCTCCCCCCATATGCATGGAGTAGTATATTTGATTAGATTTGTAATTAGACAATACTTGTATTTAATTTAATATATTCAAATCTCAATTAAGATATTATTCAAATCCAAAATCAATTATTAATTTTTTTATTTAGGCTCCTAATTGAAATCTCATTTAATTATAATACTTCTCATTTAATTTAATATATTTAAACCTTAATTAAGATAATATTCAGATCTCATTAATTTAATATAATATTGCACTATTATATCCAATTTATTTTTAAACTAATTGGGTATTACAAGATTTGAAGAATATAGTTAGTTGACAGTTAATAGTTAATAATTGATGGTTGATAATTGATGATAATGGTATGAGATACAATAAATCAGAATATGAGAATATTTTTGTTAGTGTGATATTTACCAAATTTCTTTTCTTCAAATCTTTTCACAGTGCTCTAAACAAGTGATAACATATCTTTCCATCTTTCTCTTCTTTTGGAAAAAAAAAAAAAACTGCATATACCCACATCACCCATGTTACACACACACATATATATATAGAAAGTGCATACCCTTATCCTCTTTCACACAACTCGCCGTCATCTCACCGTCGCCCATAGCCCAGGTCTTGCATCATCTTCATCCGGAGAAGGGAGGTAAGATTTTATTCTTTTGTACCCACTTACAATTGATCAAGTTCTCAATTTGATTAGATAGGTAGACGCTATATTTAAATGCAGGTAGAGTCATATACAATGAAAGCAAATTATCTACCAAATCGGGAAATTAATTGGATTAGTGCCAGGTCACGTAATTACTAATTTTCTTCACTTGCAGATCGAAACTCATACATTGCAGCTAGGTAGAGTCACATATATACATATATAGAAGAATGAAAGCAAAAGGCAAAGATTTGTTGAGCGATTTACCAGATGACATTCTTCACCACATCTTCACTATCAAAGTATTCAATTCAAGAACGGAACAAAAGTCTAAGGTCAATCAGAATTGTTGAAAACATCCAATACAAAACCCAATTCTTGAAAATATCCAATACAAAACCCAATTCCAAAAACATTTCAGACTTGACAAGCAGCAAGATACTGAACTGACCAACTTCCATATCGATTCTACTGGAAAACCTCTTCCTGCATCTTGCAGGTGAATGGGCGCAATGCTGGTGATGATGGAAGAAACAGGAATGTCACAATCAAAAGTATAAGTCTCACATGCTTCAATAGAATTGGACTGAAGCAAATAAAACCCCTTTCTATTCTTCCCCACTATTTCTTCTTTCTCGGGCATCCTCTTCTTTCCCTCCGCTTCTTCCTATGCACATGGAAGAAAAGTCTACTAAGAAAAAGAAAATTATAAGAAGAAGAATAATAATAATCAAACAAATACAAAAACCGAACTTTTGGAGGGTCGGGCTTCCTCCTCTTCTTGCTGTCCATTTCTGGCTTGGACAGCTGCTGCTTCTTCTCGACCCTCTTCTCAATATCCTCTTTACTGAGGATCAAATTATGATTGATCGAGACTTTGTCCGAAACAATGATAGGCGAATCACGCCTCTCCACAAGCTCAAGAAAGCAAGATTCTACGGATCTGCTTTCCTTATACCCGCAACTAAATTGAATTAATGATACAGTGTCATAAAGCTTCCGAGTTTCTCATGAAGGACCCATTACTAACTTTAAAAAAAAAAACTTACTCATAACAATCCAATTCCAAAAACACCACCCAGCTTTCGTTGGGATAGCTCCCGCTCCACAATAGCAATTTATTATGGGTGCATCTGCAAAAAGAGGGTAATATTAAAACCTGAAATTTTAAAAATAATTATTAAAAAAAAAGTATGTTTACTTGGTGAATGCAGGGGTGCAGTCCTCAAAAGCACGAGTCAGATACTCAATTATTTTTTGTTTTGAATTGCTCCCTTCAGTGACTAGTCTGTGGACAGCGTCTGCATCCAGTAAGACAACGTTCTTAACTGTGTTGGCCATTTTCTAAGATACCTACAAATTAAAGAAACAAAAGAAATGCAATCACATAAAGTGCAATAATTCTAACATAACGTATCATAGGATTTGGGAAGGAATGAAATGAAAAGAGTGAGTGATTTTCTAGTGTGATTGTCTTAGTTAGTAATCAAAGGCATTTTAACATTTAACAAGATTCTCGCTCGCAGAAAGTTTCTAACCAATCTACCTTTCTTCACGGGATTTTCAATCATAGAAACATCACCAATATGAGAGCCCAAATGAATAGCATTTTCACGATTCATGAACATAAAGGGTAATCCATGAAACTGAATCCAGAAAGGAGTCCTATCAAACTGTACTTCCCTAACCAACACTTCATCATCCCACAATTGAAGATTTAACAGATAAGATTGAATAGCCCAAAGACGACCATTCAGAATCTTCATGCAGTCTTTGCGATTAGCAAACTGGAAAACAAAGGTGTTCTTCTCGACGTCTACAATTTCTATTTCGCCAGCTAGATTCCAACCCTTCTAAACCATAGAGACTACAGTGCCCCTGTTTAGTTCTTTTGAAACCTCCAAGCATCAGATAAGAGCACCGCCTGACAAAGATCGATGGATTCGCTCCAAGATACGGTCCTAGATAATCACCTTTCGGGAGCCGGAATGGCTCCCTTGTCCACCATCCATCAGATAAACCTTTTCTTGATGTATTAGGATTTAGGGTTTAATTTTTCTAACTCTTAATTTTTTGTCATGGTATCAGAACCCTCTTTTTAAATTCTACAGTAGTACCTCTTGATGGTTGTAGTTGCAAAAAATTTTAGTTAGAGCAACATTTTAATTAATTTTCTAACTCTTTTTTTAAGTCACGGTATCAGAAGCCTCTTTTTTTTTACTCTTTGGGCCTAAAGTATTACTCGTATTAATACACCTCAAGAAGCACATAAAAGCTTTCTTCAACATGGGTTTGCCTCCTTAATGCCTCATCAAGAGCTCACCTACAAAAGGAATAACATTAAACTTAAAAACATAAATATATTTATATATATAAATCACTAAAAAAATATTTTCTTACTTTGTCAGGACATGAGTACTTATTGATTGTGAATTCAAACAAGCCTTAAGACCATAATTTTAGAAATTGGATTGATCATTTTAAAAATTAACCTATAAATTACAAACAGTTCGGTACTTAATAAAGACTCAAATATAAATATACCTGTTGATACCTGGAGTTACTAGAACAAAATTACTTTAAAAATTAGTTTAAGGTTGTAATTATTATTGAGAAAATACATGGACATCATACATAATTGTAATACAATAAAAATTTGAGCAAAACCTAAAGAATTTCAAGATTGAGCAAAATTATGATACACAACTCAAATCTGGTGACTAATGATGCCTCATAATTAATATTGCATAGAAAAATCTGCTGCAAATTCCTAGTCACAAACAAAATTCAACTTGTCAGGTTTTGAAAATGTGGCACACAACTCAAATTTGGTGACTAATGACACCTCATAATTAATATTGCACAGAAAACTTTGCAATAAATTTCAAGTCGCATACAGAATTTTCAGCAAAGATGCACCTGAGTCAGTTCTAGATGTGGGAAAATTTCAAAATCAGACCAATGAAATTAAATTTTCAATGCAAAGGAGCACCAAGACCTAATATTTGAATGGGCACCGCTTAACCTATGCGAAAAAAAAACAAAATCCCAAAGTAGTTAGGATGATAGAGAAAATGTTTGAAATATAACTTGAAGAAACAAGAACATTGAGAGAGAATTTGAATATTATAAAAAAAATCACGTGATTAAAATCATCTCTCATTGAGTGTACGACACTTGAATTTAATCCACTAAATTTAAATATTGAAATTTTAATTTTATGGTTTTAAAAAAGTTCCCTGTTTATTAAAACAGATTGGAATTTCATTTTTTATTTATCATATTGATACTTGAAATATATGTGTAAGTTTTAAAGTTCATGTGTTGATTTTGTAATTTTTGTGCTGAAGTTGACTTTGTAATTAATTCCTATTAAACTTCAATTTAATTTAGAAGAAATATTATAACTTTTTTAAAAGAAATATCTGTTTTGGTTCTGTAATTTAAAAATATTGTAAAGATATACAATGATTATAATTCAAGTATATCTGTCCCCCAACACTACTCACACACACAACAATTCAAAAATATATGTTTTAAAGTAAATATCTATCAATAATAAGTAATCCGTTTGATGTCTTTAACAAGTTCATTCAACTAGTTGAAGATCCAACATGTATATGCCACTTTTTGAGTTCGTAATCATATGACCATTTGAATTCGCCATAATTATCATGCCATAGTGATACCACACTTACATTAGATTCAAAACCTATCTTAAAAGAGGTAAAATTATATACACATATATATAGGCACACAATACACACACATATATATATTGTATTAGAAGAATTTTTTCTATTCTTTAGGTTCATGGGTTTAGCAATTAAAGGGTCGAACAAGCTCACTAAAAGAAATGGCTTTGATTCTAGAAAATGTGTGATCATTAAAACTAATAAAAAATTAGAGGCCTCATTATGAAAAATTAGTTCATGAAAAATTGGAATTCAAGGGGAAATGCAAAATTGGAAGAAAGTGGTCGAACTGAGGAAACTGGTGCAGAGAAAAAGAATGATCCACGAGGGTAGGTTTTTGTTGTAATGGTCTGGGCCCTTATTTTTAGCACCCCCAAAAGAAAACTGATAATGCTTTCTCTCCCATATTTTTCTGTGTTTATATTTGCAGCTTTAAATATTTTATTCAGTGCTTGCAATTTCTGAATTTCACACTCTTTATCACTAAAGTTTTTCAGAATATTGTCCAAAAATAAATTTTCAGGACGACTGAAAAAATGGAAGCAGCGTGGATAGAGGAAGAGAATTCAAATAGAAACTAGTCAGAAAAGACAGATCTGACGCATCTCAGCCATAAGTATTATTGTAATCAAAGTCTAATTAAGCTTCATCATTCACGCAGCCTATAATTATTGTTATCATTATCACAATTTACTTAAATTTTAAAACAAACTCACAATTATAATTTTTTTCCCTATGCACAGGTATGCTCTTGATAAAAGCAATCTTATTTGAGACGTTACCAGACATTAAATACAAGCATCTTTTTTAATGAGGATTTGAATTTTGGCTCACTATAATATTTTTATAAGGAACTAACTTTATGGAGGGAAATCATTGGGGTCCTTTTGGTTCAAATGTCTTAGAATTGTGGGAAGGAAATAGGTTTTCTACTTCTTTTTTTTTTTTTGAAAAAAAGAAAAGAAAAGGAAGAATAGATCAGCTACATCTGTTTGTCATTTGCCTATGAAAGAACTTAGTTATAGATAGTTATAGATATCAACCCTTGGTCAGCATTGGTGAATAAGGAAGATGGATATAAACTCAAGAAAAAATAGCAAAAAGAGACTGCTGAAATAAAAAAATTACATACAGGGACCGATTCATAAAAATTATTGTCAAAACCTATACTAATATTGTCATGGGTCTTTATTTACAATTTTTTTTATTTCGGCAGTCTTTTTTTACCATTTTTCCTAAAATCAATTAAAGAAGCGTACATAATGTATGAATATAATATAGGCTTATATTCGTGGAATAAGCAGACATTATAATCGTAAATTATATTGACTTTTTTTTTTAACAATTGACTCACTTGTTATCAAAAATTTGAACTCACAACTTTATATTTAAAAGAATTTAAAATAAAGTGTTTAACGTCATTTGAATATAAGATTCTCAATTACATTAATCCTAACATAAAATTAAGTATTTAAAATATACTCATCACGCCTTTCCCTCCATGAGTGGGAGGAACAACTTTCTGAAGAATTGATATCCCCTAAATAACCTCAACCTCGAGCCAGCACACAGCATTGTTTGGCTTAAAATATTTGGGGGTGAGTTTTTTTTTAATTTTTTGGTATTTACGCCTGCTCTGTCGGGTATTTTTAATATTAATAAAAGGAGAATTTCTAGGCGGGTAATGCGGCTTATGTGGGCCAGGCAGTGGGGGTCAGATGATCATGACATTAAAATGAAAAGAAAAATTAAAATTGCCATTATAAACCGGTATGCAACACGTCGTGCAATGAATGATGATGAAGATGAACCGTTTGAATACAAACATACATATACATACATATATATATATGTGTGTGTGTGTGTTACGTAGTGCCTGAGATCACAAGAAATCTCTCCACGTGGAGCCAGCTCAATTATATTGAGCCGAAGAATATCACACCATTTTGCATTCCTCATATGATAAACATTTTGCTCGTTCCGTTTTCCGTTTGTGCCCCACCAATCAATCCGCCTCATTTTAATTTGTGCCGTGAATTCTTTGAACTTATATTTATGGGGCCACATAGAGATAAAAAACAATAATGACCACGTAAAATGTGTTTTTACTATTAGAGCTAACACGTCAAAAGAGTCATTGATTCTCATATTATTTTTTTTCCTTTGACTTTACAAGCCCTAGGGTTTATTACGGTTTAATTAATGGCAGAGTCATCTTAAACTTTCACTCGCTACCTAGCTAAGATAACATGTTTAATAAGACTCTATCGTGAAATATTATTATAAACCATACTCACTCATGTCCTTGACACAAAAAAGTTAGACACGGACAAATCATGTGTAGATTTTTTTGGGGTCTGAACAAAATCAAACTCGTTATATTCATTCTGTCGAGATATTCAATCACACTTTGTTATGTGCTCCATATGAAAAATTAAAATATAAAAATAAGATCATATGTAGTTAGAGATTTTAATATAACACACGTAAGTAACCTAATCTAATAAATACTCCATTTATCTATTTTTAGAAGAAACAAGTAGCCAAATCATACAGATCAAAAAGTTGGTAAAATTTTGTTAAACGAGATAAATATATAAATATTATAAGTTTTTTTAAAAATACCCTTATTTATTAAAAAAATATATAACAATTATTAAAATAAAAAATATTTGTATACATATATTGAAAAATATAGAAAGAAGTGTATGGATCTTAGCAAAAAAAATGTGTATTAAAAATTTCAAAATACAGAACCGTACCAATAAATCAGTCATGCCTAACAAATAGCATGTCTCCACACCCCTATGACCTACGCATATTTTATATTTTCATCATGTAAATCCTCAATCTCCACAAGCAAATGTCTGTTTAAAGAATTTCACGCACACATGACACGTCTCCACAGCAGCACACCACCACTTTTCCTGCTGCATACTTAACAAAATCAGACAGAAAACACATTCCAAGCAGATCGAAGGGTATTGATATTATCACCGATCAATGTGATGAAGACTTAGTCAACGAAGTGAACGTCACTGATGCTCCTAGATTTGAACTGCTCTTGCCAACCTCCACGGTGCACGTGTCGTAACGTAAGAAGAACTCCACCAGCATTACCCTACACAGCAGCACCACCAGATTCTTCGCCGGGCATTGCTTGTTATCTTTGGATGACTCCTCTGTCTCTCGTCCGTTTGACCAATAGACATACTTTAGCAGCTTCTCCCCTTCCCCGACAAACCTATGGCCCACAAATGCCTCAGGATTCTCAAACACCCAAGGATCTTTCGTAGCGAACGGCTGAAATCCGAAGATCATTTCTCCTTTCTTGACCTCAAATGCTGCGTCATGAGACTGGATCACCAGATCCTCCCTCGCCTTAGCGTACTGGTAGGGCACTGTAGGTTCGATCCTTAGTGCCTCGTACACTACCGACTTTGTCAGAGTCATCTTCTCCAGCGACGCAAATGTGATCCCGCCTTCCGCCTTCACGACGGTCCTGATCTCGTCGGCCAGCTCCTTGTGGAGACCGGCTCCGGCAGATCCAACCCACTTCATCAGTAAAGGGAACTGGCTCTTGAACCCACCGTAAGCGTTGAAGCCCGCCATAAAAATAAGGTTATGGCAAGCTTCGTCTCTCTTGAGCCCGAAACGCTCCGCTTCGTCCAGCGTCGCCGATGCAGCCGTGGAGAATACGTCGTAAAGCTTCTTGTAGTCTGACTTCACGATACACGCTGGAAACGGGAGTGTTCGGAGAAAGAAATCTTCGACGTAGTCGAATATTTTGGGAAGCCCTGCGGTGGCAAGGGGAGCGAGCTGCACACCCAACCATTTCTCGAAGAGTTTTGGACCATCCGACCCGAGCTCGGTATTCTTAGGGTCTGAGTTTGACCCGCAGAGGAGCCGGAACACGAAGTCGAAAGACATTTTGTCGCTGAAGGTGTTGAGGCTAACTTTGCCATTCTCGGAGACTTTGTCGTCTAGACCGGCGAAGAGCTCCGACGCACAGTCCCTAAAGAGCGGGATGAAGTTGTGGTGTTGGGAAGCGAGGAGGTGGAGGTAGAAGCTTTTGAAGAGAGCATGAGAGGGTTCGGAGGTGTCGAGAAAGGCGCAGACGCGGTAGCCGCCGGTGAACTCGGTGGAGGGCATGAAGGTGCCATCAAGAACGTTGCGTTTCTCGACCTTGGAGTTGTCGAAGAGAATCTGGAAGCTGATAGCGTCGAGGACGGCGATAACTCGGGGGTCGGAAGAAATGAAAGGGCCGGGAGGCATGTTCGTACGGAAAACCGTTGACTTGTACTTCTGGATTCTAGAGGAGAAGAACTTGTCACGACCTTGTCTGTAAAAATAATCGTGTCTGTCGCTAATGGCTCCGAAGAAGCGAAGGCCATAACTTCCAGGTATTGGTTTCAGGGGAAGCTTGGAAGAAGTGTCTGAGGGTGAAGAAGAAGCCATTGATGATGATTGTTGGGTGTTTTCTTTTTCTTGGTGATGGTACAGAGAGAAAGCAGAGCGTAAGGACGTGTGATCAGACTGAGGGTTGTGATCTTTATATCCTTGTGTACTCCTATTTCTATGCATCAAGGTTAATAATGGAGCTTTTGGCCAAAAAAAAAAAAGTTAATAATTGAGCTGGCTACTATTTTTTTTTATAAAAAAATTGAGTTAATTATTTATAATAAATAAATATTTTTCTGATCATATTTATAAAACAGAAAAAGAATGATTTTTTTTGTTCTATTTATAAGTCACCTTATTAAATTTTCAGTATGAATGTACTATTTTGTCTTTCATTTATTATAATGTAGGTATTTTTTTTTGAAAGGAGCATATGTTAAATATGGGTAAAATTAAAAAATTATTATATTTTAATAGAGAGTTAATGCATTTTAAGATTTTTTTTATACCGGTATGAAATATATTGAAAGTACATTATAAATAGAATGAGAAAAGTATTATCGTTTTTAAAATATTCTTTATAATAATATTATTATCTAGAACTACCATTTGATGCAATATTTAAAATGTGTAAATACTTTAAAAATTACTTTAAAAATAGTTAAATATAAGAGGTAAAATAAATTAGAGTCTTATATTTAAGATCAAATTAAAAATCAAATCAATATTTTATATTAAGGATAAAAAGTAACAGTAAAATAGTCGACCACGTGAAATATTAATTGTCTAATTGTTACAGATTAGCTGGAACATGCAAATTAAATGGGAGTGCGGACACCCTCATTTTAAGGCCTTTTTTTAAATTGTTTAACCAGAAGGTCAAGTGCTTGGTCAAAAAAAAAAAAAAACCAGAAGGTCAAGTGAACCGGGTTTTGAAACACCCGGGCATGTGTCAATATTTAAAGAGCTCTTATAAAAATATAATAAACATGTATAAATTATCTATCAATAAGATTTTTCATATCAGGATTTGAGCTTATTTACCCAATAAATTCTTATGACACGTGTTGCTTAAGCAGAGAGAGAAGTTTAAGCCAAGTTAAATGGAAGGGCTCTTCATCTTTTATTTTATGTTTGCTGAAACAAAAATTATTAAGATTTGAATTTGATGTCTCTGAATCAGACTTGAGGGGGATAAAATTACAAAATGCTTTCTTTGAAACCGCCCAGCTCAAATCCACGCACGCGCGTGCCCCCACGTTGTCATTTCCTGATTCGGCGTCAAATGATGAGGCGCGTGTGCGTGGGAGTTGATCCTCTCCACCGTCCTTCCTGTTCTCTTCCGTTTTTTTTTTCTTAGCAACCATCAGGCCAAAACCGCAATGATTAATATTTTATAAAAATAAATATTATTATAATTTTAGATTAAAAAATAGACCAAAAAATTTAAACCATTGAGATTTTAATCCCATGGTTGTGAAGGAAAAAAAAAAGACAGCGAGAAAGGAAAGAGAATGAGAGGAGTGGCAGAGAGATCCAAATCCGTGTGTTTTAAATGTTATCTTCAAGTTATTTCACAAACACGTTTTTCAGATGCAGAGTTGGTAACAGTGCCAAGTTTGGCCATTAATGAATTAATTAATGGAAAAGTTGAATAATGATGTGCTGACGTTCCTTCGTTGGAATCTCAATGATGGAACTTGAGGCAGAACAAGGATGAACCCAATAATTCATGTCAATTATATATAGATTTTCATCAGGTAAAAGAAAGTGTTTTTCATTGGCTTGGCAAATTATCGTCTACTTATAAAATAACATATGTCCAAAGCTTACAATGTACACTTTTGTAATTACCTCTTACGATTTGTTGTATATTTTAATCCATCATTTCTTTTTATATTTATTATTTTTCTTAAATTAATTTATTTAACTAAAAACTGACATACAGTATGACATTACAGAAAAATATTTTAGATAGATCAGGTTATATTTATTACAATTAATTAATTTACTTACCTTGTTTCATCTACCCAATTAATTCGTCAGACCCCCATGTTCCGATTGTGCTAAATGAATAGTAACTGGGGAATAATATGGAATACAGCGATAAATCACGTGGATTTAACCATACCTATAGTAGATTTAATTTTTTATGACATTCCAAAGATAATTAAGCATTACTTTATAAATTTAAATATAAAAAATATACAAACTAATGTATAATTTAAGAGTGTAACATTTAATTCTCCCTAATTAGATTAAATCTGCATGGGATTTTTGAAAGGCATTAGTTTTAACAGTTTTTTTTGGGTGAAAAGTTTTAATGGTTTGAATATCAGTCGCGTGATTTCTTTTTTTGGGGGCGTAGAGTTAATACAAAAAAGCTTTCCCTATCAAATCCCTTACGCTGTTTGGTACCAGAGACATGAAAAGAAGGAAAAAAAAATTTCAATAAGTTTGATTTAAAAAATTAAAGAAATAGGATTTTAAAATTTTAACAGAGAAAAATTATAAAATAAAAAATTAATAAAAATTAATTAAAGATTTTTAACCTTTTTTTTTTATTTTTTAAATCGAATTTATTTTGTTCCCCTCGCCTCTGTTTCATTTTTCTTGTGTCAAACGTACCCTTAAACTCGAAAGATAGATGCCACTTGGAAGAAAAGAATGAATAATAAGTTATGATGTACTGTATCTGGTTCTAATTATAAAATCGAGTTATTTAAAAGATTAAGAAAAAAAGTTAAATTAGTTATCTGTAATAAATAAGTATTGTTTTTTATAAAATATTCTTACTAATCAAATGTATTGGTTAGAACTATCATTATTATAAGGACTATTTTTTAAAAAAATATAAATATAAGAAACAAAATGAATTAGAATATTATATTTAACAATAAAATAAAAACAAATAATATCTTATATTAAAAATTAGGGGTAGTATATACCAATTAAATTTCCCTAAAAATGAAACGTTGATTTCTAGAAAAGCTGGCTAGCTAGGACGAGGGTTTTTACTGGCAGAGGCAAAATTCTACTGTAACACTGCCTTCGCGACACGGAGCCAATGGCTTGGATAAGCACAAGGAACTTTCATTTTAAGGAGCCCGCTAGTCATTTGATTTTTTATGCTATTGACATAAAAGGACAACATCACAAAATTGTGTTCTTTTTTTTTTTTTAGCTTTAAAATTAGTTTCTAAGACATTATTTTTCAAGTTATTTATTATGCATCTAGTTTCTTAATATTATTTATAATACATTCAGTTCCCTAAATCAAAATTAAAGTACTATATTTTTATGTAATAAAAAATTAATATCAGGGTGCTAAAGCACACCAACAAAATCACATTACAGTACTAAATACACATATTTAGAAAATAATATTAGGATATTAGATGTTATTTTATCCTCTTTTTTATTTTCTCTGCTTTATCAGCTCTGATGAATTTGTCATTGCAAACGCTACAATTTTGTTCATGATCTTAATTTTACCTTGTGAGATAGACGAGTTAAAAATATGGATATTTTGTAATTTATAACTTAGTTGTATAATAATTAAACAAATAATCTATGATAAACAGTGTATTATAGTGAAAGCTAAAAGATTACACCCTAATGACGCCATTTGGATAAAGATAAACAGTGCGACTTTCTGGCAATGGATACCCTTGGACAAGCAGCAACCATAGCCATACATATATAAATATATATATATATATATTTTTGCCTGACATAGCCATACATATATATATATAAATGTATATAAATATAAATATATTTATTTATCTGTGCGTGCACGCTTTGTATTTGTTGCTTTATGGAATTGTTTTCATATTTCATGTCAACAGATACCTGCCCGTATATGCCAACATCATCCATCACGCTTGGAGAAAATTTCTAACTCAAACTCAGCATTGACATGCGTGTATATACGAGCTGTGTCAAAAAAAGAAAATAATTGTAGTTTTATACCCTTCAAATTTGATGCCGGTGCATTAAATCTTAATTTTTCTTGTTTTTAATTTATCTGACTAACATATTTTTCGAAGAAAAAACCTGTTAAATTTCAAAATGACAAATAGATGATTTTAATAGATTTTGAGTAGTAAACCATTATAATTATAGTCAAAACCATTACAAAAATAATTAACATGACTTATTTATCTTTTTAAAATTCAATAAATATTTTTCTCTCATTTTGTCCTTTTCAGATGTTGATTCGCAATTACACTTGAAGATTAAAATTCTAGAACACCGATGATTAGATCACCTAATTGGGGTTGTTCTAACTTAACAACGGGTCTCGAATTCGAGGCGTGGGAATATAATATCTTAAGAGTCAAGGACACCAACTTTAATAGTTTTTGTCATGTTTCGATCCGGATTTGTTTGAATCCATTATTATGTCTAAAAGATGACTTAGCTCAAGATACCAGAGGCTTACAAAAAAAATTAAATTTCTGGCATGCACACGACCTGCTTTTGCCTCTTCGCCATTTATTGTTGGGAATTATTATAAGTTGATTAATGCCGTAGTAACGTTCATTGATCTAAATGATGGAGTGGGAATCTAAACAAGGATGAACCCAAAAAATCATGTCAGCTATAGATCCTCAGGGAAAAAACGTGGCTATGGAAAAAAAAAGTGTAATTATAGAATAGGTATATGTTCCAGGTTTATGATGTAGACTTTTATCATTAGTTTATCCCTTTATGTAAAGTAAAAATATTATAAGCCAATTGTTAAAAAAAAAATGTTATGAGCAAATCAACGTCCAAAGATTACATGATTTTTGTTGGATCCTCATGTTCCCCATCGTGCTAAATAAAAAATTGGGGAATGATATGGAGGAGACCGATAAATTACGTGGATTTAAAATTTTAATTTTAACTATAGATATAATAGATTTAATTTTTATTATTTCAAAGGTAATTAAGCATTACTTGCTGAAATTCAAATATTAAAAATATAACTAAGGTATAGTTTAAGAGTGCAACTTTGGCCTAAAAGAAAGTTTGAGAGTCAAAACATTGCTTGCCATGGAGGGAAAGTAATACTCTTTCGGTCTTTAATATAAAATCTAATTGTTGAGTTGATTTTGATCCCAAATATAAGACGTATTTATCATATTTATCAATTTTTTCCAAATTATCCATGTGGATACTCCCTCAACCATAATCAAGTAAAAGAGGGAGAGAGGACATTAAAGAAGATGATTATGGTGTTTTAGTAAAAGTATGTCATATTTCTCATAATTAACTAACTAATCTAATTTTTTTAATTTAATCAAATTAGTTAAATAAGTCGTATATTAAGGATCAGATGAGTAATTAATAATGTCCAGATTTCCTAAGTTTTTGGTAATGTTCATATACGTGCTATTAGTTCAAAAGAACGCTTCAAAATTCAATGAATTAGATATTGATATGGCCATTGAAATGACAAAAATATAAATCTCAAACTTCGTCAAGAACATATTATCCGTCTATAGAATTATACATATCACGGTAGCTCATGAGAAAAATGGACAATTACGTTACTCTCCCCACAAAGACACGATTACGAGCCCAAATATACCGGGTTGCCGCTATAGGACTTTCAACCAACATGGGCCACTCTTTTGAATTTGTATGGATTATGTAATGCGGGATCCAGTCATATGTTGTTCCTTTGACTTTCGAATTAAGGGGACCAGTCCAACACATGACCACCCCGGCCCCCCAGGGGGGAGAGGAGGTTGTGTTTTCGTACAACGAGCGCTAAAGCCTGACTAAATTTAAATCACTATATTAACAGGGTGTTTGGAAAAAAATAAAACTCTAATTTTAAAAGTAATTTTATAATATACGTAGTAAGTATGTGAGAAGAGTTTTGTCTCGACTTACATGAAAGTATTTTTTAAAAATGCTTCTGGGTTTCACCAAATACTTCATAAGTGGGGATTAAATCCATACAATCTACGAGGCAACAATCCAAAGGTGAGGAAATAGATAAATCATCCTCTGGTTAAAGTATCCGCAACACAGCTCTGGTCTCTTGGAATATGGCTAAAATTCGGCTCCGAGTTACTCATTCGGTCCTAAATATAGGACCCAATTTTTGAATTGGTTTTGGTCCAAAATATAAGACCCATTTCTCATATTTGTCAATTTTCTCTAAATTACCCTTATAGATACTCTCTCAACCATAATCAAGTAGAAGAGGGAGAGGGGGTATTAAGAAAGATGGTTATAGTATTTTAGAAAAAATATGTCACTTTTCTTATAATTAACTAACTTACCTAACTTCTTTAATCTAGTCAAATTAGTTAAATGGGTCTTATATTAAGAATCGGAGGAGTATTATATACACTTCATCATGTTTTGAATCTGTGGGTAAAAATCAGGTTACATGTACTGGAGTTTTGTCCGTCGAATAGCATATACCCATTAAATATTTTTTAATCAGATTCCAAAATAATTTTTCTGAATCCAAAATCCCAAGCTAATTATCAGGACCACCTTCTGAAACAGTTCATTCTTCAGCTTCAAAAGCATTGCACTATCCTATTCCTAGCACATGGGTGAAGCCTGCAACCCCACAACCTTTGTGATCTGTAATGTATAACTAGGAAAATCTTTAAAAAGAAGCTTGAAATTACTAAATCTCAAATTAAATCTAATAAAAATATTTTAATAAGTAATGATACTGAATGTTAAAATAACAACACATTTTGGTGTGAATTTCTTAGTTAAAATTTAGTAATTTCAAGTTTTTTATGGGAGACTTTTCCAATTCTCAAAGCCAGCGTTGAAAAGAAATTCATATCCATAGTTCGGTACTTGTTATGTGGGCTTTATTTGGGCCAACATATGTAAGGGCTATAATGTTTTTGAACTCGTGGGGGTTATGTTAAGTAACTTCAGCCAAACAAAAAAAGAAGGATTATGTTAAGTAAGTTACGTTGGTCCACATATGTGATTCCTTTAATTTATGGATTTTGTCAACCACCGCCCAATTATTTTTCTCTTCTGTGCCAACCACCGCCCAAATTGAAGGCCAAATAATGGACCGCTCCAAATATACCGCAGTTTAACTCCATCTGAATGATTGCCTTTATTAAAACCCTTTGATCCCACAATTATCTCATAAACTCGGCCACTTTGATCTAGGAGGTATTTGGATGAAATCAAAATTATAATTTTAAAAATATTTTTACAGTATACGGAATAAATATGCGAAAGAGTTTATTTTGATTTGCCGAAATACTTGCCAAACACCTCCTTAGAAACATGATCACTCGACATGATAGTACATTAGACGCTTTTGGCCTTGCTCAACGACTTAATGGCAATGGCTGGTCCAAGAACAGGCGTTTTCTCTTCAATACTGAAACTGTCATACTGCAAGAAGAATTCTACCAGCAATAACCTTCCCAACATCACCACCAGATTCTTCCCAGCACACTGCTTGTTCTCGGTGCTTGGATCCTCTGTTTCGCGCCCATTCGACCAGTACACGTACTTCAACAGTTTCTCCCCTTCTTCCCCCACAAACCTATCTGCCACGAACTCATCCGCCCTCTCAAACACCTTCGGGTCCCTCGTTGCCAACGGCTGATACCCAAATATCATCTCTCCTTTCTTGATCTCAAACCTCGCGTCATGGCTCTGGATCATGATATCCTTCTTGGCCTTCGCGTACTGGAACGGAACCGGTGGCTCAATCCTCAGAGCCTCCCACACCACTGATTTTGTCAAAGTCATCTTGTCCAACGATCCAAGTGTAAGACCCCCGTCCGCTTTAACGACGGTCCTGATCTCGTCGGCGAGCTTCTTGTGTAGACCCTCCCCGGCTAATCCGACCCACTTCATGATGCTGGGGAACATAACCTTGACCCCTCCGAAGGTGTTGAACCCTAAAACGAAAACCAAGTTATGAGCCGCCTCTTCTCTCTGAAGCCCTAAACGCACCGCTTCGTCCAGGGCCTCCGTCGCCGACCCGGAAACGGCGTTGTAGACTTTGTTGTAGGCCGACTTGACCAGGAAGGGCGGAATGGGAAAGGTGTGAAGCAGGAGATCTTCAGCTAGGCTCAAGAATTTTGGAAGGCCTAGGGTTACAATAGGAGCGAGCTGAGCTACCAGCCAGTTCTGGATCAGTTTTGGACCCTTCGACCCGAGCTTGGTCTGGTTCGGGTCTACCCCGCAAAAGAGCTTGAACACGAAGTTGAAGGATTCGTTGTCGCTGATGGTGTTGAAGTCTGCTTCGCCTTCAGCTGAGATATCTTGTTCCAGTTTCATAAAAATCTTGGACAAGGAGCTTTTAAGCAGTGGCAGTACCTGAAAATTAACGAAAGCCGTCAACTCATCAACTAACAAAATATACTTACAATAATTTGAGCAATTATACTGTTAAGATCGATATATAATAAATGAAATTTTTTCTGTGTGTGTGTATATATATATCTGTCGACTTGATAGTTATACTGTTAAGTGATGTTACTTTTATTTCATGGTGGTGTTTAATGACGTGTGCCATGCACATGTACCTTGTCGTGACGAGCTGCGAGGAGGGAGAAAAGGAAGCGCTTGATGAGGGCGTGCTTAGGTTCGGAGGGGTCAAGGTAAGAGCAGACGCGGTAGCCGCCGGTGAGGGCGGTGGACGGCATGTAGGTTCCGGTGAAGAGGTCGCGTTTCTCCACTTGGGAGACATCAAAGAGGATGGGGAAGCTGACGGCGTCAAGGACGGCGACGACTCTTGGATCGGAAGCGATGAAGGGACCGGGAGGCATGTTGGTTCGGAACACGGTGGATTGATACTTCTCGATTTTGGAAGTGAAGAACTTTTCGCGGCCGAGGTTGTAGAAGAAGTCGCGTCGGTCTGCGATGGCTCCGAAGAATGGAGAGCCATAGGATCCCGGAATTGGTTTCAGTGGGAGATTGTTAGATTCTGATGATGAAGAAGAAGACATTGTTTGGCTTTTTTAGTAAAATTTCTCACTTCTCTTTGCTCGCTCTGGTTTGATATACACTTTGGGTTGATCAGAGTTCTTATATACACAAGTAGTCACCAATTTTTATTATATTTAATTAATCCATATCAATCCATAAAATATGAAAACTATTTAACTCGTGCCTATTTGAATAGAAAATTAATAACAGAGGACAAATCACGAGATGCATGAGGAAATGCAGGCATTGGTCCTCTTTATTGTTTTATACTCATTATATATTTAGAGACAAAGCCAAATAGGATTTGGCGGCGGGACCCGTTGGAAGGAAAAAAAAAAACCATTTTTATGATTTACGAATCAGGAATTATTTCACATATTAAGATTTGAAATTGATGTCTCTGAATCAGATTTGAAGGGGACAAAATTACAAAAATGCTTTCTTTGAAACAGCTCAATCCATGCACGCGTGTCCCCTATGTTGTCATTTCCTAATTCCCTGTCAAATGATGAGGCGTGTGTACTGTGGGAGGTGATCTCTCCGCCGCCCTTCCCATTCTTTCTTGTTTTTTTTTTTCTTCGCAACTATCAGATCAAAATCTCAATGATCTAAAATTAACATTATATAGTATCATTTTAGATAAAAAAAATTTGAACCATTGAGATTTTGATCCGACGATTGTGAAGAAAACAAAAAAGGCGGTGAGAAGGAAAGACAATGGGAGGGTTGGTAGAGAGAATCCAAATCCGTTGTGTTTATTTACTTGGTTTGTTTCATCTAGCCAAATAATTCGTTAGACGCCCACGTTCCGATTGTGCTAAATAAATTCTTGGGGAATCCTATGGAATACAGCGATAAGTTACGTAGATTTAATCATACTTATAGCAGATTTAATTTTTATGATATTCCAAAGATAATTAAGCATTACTTTATAAATTTAAATATAAAAAAATATATAACTAATGTATAATTTAAGAGCGTAACATTTAATTCTCCCTAATTAGGTAAAATCGGCGTGTGATTTTTGAAAGGCATTAGTTTTAATGGTTTTTTTTTTGGTGAAAAGTTTTAATGGTTTGAACATCAGTCGCATAAAGTTTTTTTTTTGGGGTGTAGAGTTAATACAAAAAAGCTTTCTCAATCAAATCCCTTGCCCTGTTTGGTATAAGGAAAATAGAAAGAAGGAGAAAAGAGAGAAAATTTCAATGAATTTGATTTAAAAAATCGGAGAAATAGGGATATAAAATTTTAATAGAGGAAAATTGTATGATGAAAGAGTAATAAAAATTAATTAAAAACTTATAATCCTACTTCTTCAGTTTTTCAAATCGAACTTATTTAAAGTTTTTCCCCTCCCTTCCCTTTCATTTTTTTTCATACCAAATGAATAATTCTTAAACTCGAGAGATAGATGACACTTGGAAGAAAAGAATGAATAATAAGTTACGATGTATATATCAATTAAATTTCCCTAAAAATTAAGCTTTGATTTCCAGAAGAGCTGGCTAGGATATGATGAGGGCTTTTACTGGCAGAGGCAAAATTCTACTATAACACTGCCTACGCGGAGTCAATAATTTGCACAGGCACAAGGAGCTTTCATTTTAAGGAGCTCGATGGTTGATTTGATGTTTAACACAAAAGGACAAAAGATTCTCTTCACATCACAAAATTGTGTTCCTTTTTTTGCCTGTAAAATTAGCTTCTAAGATATTATTTTTCAAATTATTTACTATGCATCTAATTTCTTAATATTATTTATAATGCATCCAGTACCTAATTTAAAATTAAAGTGCTATATTTGCATGTAATTAAAAATTAAAGTACACATTAAGATGCATGTATACGTGCAGGCATTGATCCTCTTTATTGTTTTATGCTCATTAAGAGACAAAGCCACATAGGATTTGGCGGGACGCGTTTGGAAGAAGAAAAAACTATTTTTATGATTTACGAAGCAGCAATCATTCCACATTTTTATTTTGTATCGTTTTGTATATCACTATTTTGTGTCGTTTTGTATATCACAGAATCATTTAAAGTAAGCGGATGGGAGAGTATGTTTAGCTACATGGGTACGTCCAAACAGTGAGTTCAATAATTGGTGGGACCAGAAAATGACTGAAATATTCTTTGACCAGGTCATAAAAATCTCATCTTATCACTTGTTGTCACGATCATGGACAACGCATCAGTTTATTAGGCGTTTTTTTATCAATACGATAAACAGTAAAACTAAATATCAATATATTATATTTTTAAAAGTATTTATTTACATGTTGTATTTAAAATCGTTTTTGAGAAGAATGATTTTTAAATTATATACAAGTCGTTCTTGACGTGAACGATTTTTGAAATCGTTCATGTCAAGAACGATTTCACTTTTTCTCTCTGTTAATTTTATGCGACTTGTATGATCTCTGCTGCCTTTCCTGTTCGATGCCCTCCACTGCTACAAAATGCCAATGTTTTGCCTCAATATGGTAAGATTAGGCAAGTGAATTGAATGGATCAGAAGAAGCAATGTTCGCAAGAGAGAGAAAAAAAAAATATAAGCAACTTGGATTTTTTTTTTTACTAGTGGATGTTTAACGCCATTAGCAAATAAATAAAAAATTACTCAACACTTACTAATTTTATTTTATTCAGCTCACTATATTTAATAAAAATTAAGGACTGAATATAAACTACTACTTCTAGTCTTTAGTATAAGACACAGTTAACTAATTTAGAGCGATTAAATAAGTTACTAAATTATTTTAAAGTATTTATATTTATTATTTTTATCTAAACTAATTTGTCCACTTATAAATTGATATATAATTTAATAATTCACATAAGTATTAGAGAGATCATGTAACATATATATTATAATGAGGTAATTTAGTAACTTTTTTAATCTCTCTAAATTCACCAATTAATCAACTGGATTTTATATTAAATACCAGAAAATAATATATTTTTATGGTATGTTTTAATTTACAAGACAATTCTCATCATTCAATATTTATTATCTAATTCATGAGAATTAAATACACTCAATTTTTAGGTTCTGTGTGATGTAAAAGAAACAAGTAGAAGAAATAAAATTTAAGAATTTTAATGAAATAAAATTAGTAAGTATTAAATAATTTTTATTTACTTCCTAATGATATTAAACACCCACCAGTGGAGAAAAAAAATCCAGGCCGGCTATTCTCTCTCTCTCTCTCTCATCCTTTGTTCATTAATACAAAATTTATAAATTAAAACATAAACCATAAAAATATATTATTTTTTGGTCCTTAATATAAAATCTAGTTGATTAATTAACTAATTTGGAGAGATTAAAAAAATTACTAAATTACCTCATTATAATATATATGTTACATGATCTCTCTAATACTTATGTGAATCATTAAATTATATATCAATTTATAAGTAGGACAAATTAGTTTGGATAAAAATGATAAATATAAATATTTTAAAATAATTTAGTAACTTATTTAATCACTCTAAATTAGTTAATTGTGTCTTATACTAAAGACTAGAGGTAGTAGTTTATATTCAATCCTTAATTTTTATTAAATATAGTGAGCTGAATAAAATAAAATTAGTAAGTGTTGAATAATTTTTTATTTATTTGCTAATGGCGTTAAACATCCACTAGTGAAAAAAAAAATCCAAGTTGCTTATTTTTCTCTCTCTCTTGCAAACATTGCTTCTTCTAATCCATTCAATTCACTCGCCTAATCTCTCCATATTGAGGCAAAACATTGGCATTTTGTGGTAGTGGAGGGCAGTGAACGGGAAAGGCAGCAGATATCAGACAAGTCATGCAAAATTGACAGAAAGAGAAAGTGAAATCGTTTACAGCAAGAATGACTTCTGAGATCGTTCATGCCAATAATGATTAGTGTGTAATTTGAAAGTCGTTCTTGTCAAGAGTGATTTTAAGTGCAACATATTGGTAAATACTTTCAAAAGTGAAGTATATTGGTATATAGTTTTACTGTTTATCGTATTTTGGTAAAAAAAACCATTCATTAGGCGAGTCTATCTATATGGGTGCATGTGCAATTTTAAAATAAATTTTATAGTTAATGATCCATATGGCCAATAATGATATTTATGTGTTGTGACGAAAGGAATATTGCTTTGGTGTGATGAATACATTGTTTAGTTTAAGTAAATTGATGAATTAATTAATGTGTTAATACAGTTTAGGATAAAGATGAAGCAAGAGAGAGAAGATTGAAAACCAAAAAGGAAGCAAAATGAAGAGATAGAGTCGAAAGAACATTCCAAAAAATAGCTTTATTACAAAATTATTAAAGTGAAGAGTCACTGTGCTTGTTAATACTATACACAGAAACACACATCCACAGAAGGAAAAAGTCAAACTTTAAGGTAGGCCAAGGTTAAAGGTATCGAAGTTAAGTGATTTATTGTCTTTTTTTGGGGATAAATCATAAGAAGCACTCCTCCGATCCTTAATATATGACCCAATTTTTGAGTTGGTTTTGGTCCTAAATATAAGACCAATTTTTCATATTTATCAATTTTCTCTAAATTACCCCTATAGATACTCCCTCAATTATAATCAAGTAGAAGAAAGATAGGGGTATTAAGAAAGATGATTATGGTGTTTTAGGAAAAATGTGTCATTTTTTTATAATTAACTAACTTATCTAACTTCCTTAATCTAATCAAATTAGTTAAATGGGTCTTATATTAAGGACCGGAGGAGTATATACTTATATGAACATTAGAGATTAATTTCCTTTGGGTTACGTACTGAAGACAAAGGATAAGCCACTCCTAACTAATTAAGTTGCTACTGTGATTAATTCATTGTCTTTTAGCGTGTGTTTGGTATGCGGGATTTGGTGGGGAGGGAGGAGGAAGGATTTTAATCACTTCTTCTTGTTTGGCAACACACAAATTTTAGGGGGAAAGAAAAAATTTTAAAAAAATTTCCCTCCCCTCCAAAATTAGGAGGATTTGGAGGAAAATGGTAATATTTTGCCATGTTGTTATCACTATGTCCATATTTTGTTATGTGATGACCATTATGCTCATATCCTAAGTAAAATAAAGACGAAATTGTTCATGTCAAAATATTTTTCCCTCTCCTTTTCTCATGAATTAAACAAGATAATATTAAAACTCCTCCCCTCCCCTCTTTTTTTTTTTATAAATCCAAACAAGATAATAATAAAATCCTTCCACTCCCTCTCCTTCCCTTCCCTCTATAAAAATCCCTCCCCTTTTCTTCCTCTCATTGAGCCAAACAGGCCTTATTGATCATAGTTTGACAATTTCCGACTTGCTGATGTATCATTTGCATTTTTCACAAAATTAAGGAGCTAGCTAGCTAGCTGGTTTGCTATATTTGCCTTGATTTGGTACTTTCTTCTCCCTTCTCACCTCTCATGCAAGAATGGATAATAATTTGAAATGCAAATTAAAGAATGATTTAATAATTTCCCTCAAGTTTGCTAGAACACATGGGAAGCCAAATTCACGTATATCTCTCTACAGAGAAGATCCCACGCCTTAATTAGGAGACATTGCTTTCATTAGTTGAAGAGCTCATCAGTTGGAAAATATGATTAACATTGGAGTTTAGAGAAACAAGCAATGATTAATTCTACTAATATTTTAATATTAAATTAAATACAATTCTTTTAAAGCCTTTTTAATTTGAGTTGGCCTGGGCTTGACATCAAAGAAACAAGCACATGAGGTAAACAAATTATATCAATTAATGGAATCAATTTCTTCATTTTATATTAATTGCGCATAATTTTTGAACGGCCCCTTGGCTCGAGGATGATGACAAAAGGCACATTTAATTTTTTATAGTTAATCAATATTATATTCCAACGTGACAGTAGTCTCCAGAGACGTGTTATAATTACTTAATTCGAGCAAATAATAGTTATTTGATAATAAAATGACAAGAAATTCGTCTTAATTTACAGATGATAATGTGAAACCACGTGATACGTTATACTTTTTGGATCTCTTTTATTTAATTAAAAGGTTTTATACGGTATACGCCATTCTCAATGGAATGACCGCCCAACAACCCCAATAGCTGCAACTTCTGATTTGCTTTTGTTTTGGCCCCATCGACTTAAAAGATGTGATATAACACTTTAATTTTGCTCACAAATTATAAATAGAATTAGCTCTGTTTAAACCGGACAAATTAGGATCCATGTTGATAGTTATCCTCCACTGCGAAGAAGAGGCTAGAAATAAGAGTGCCATAGTGAAGTTGGTCCTTTTCTTAATTCCTACATCCAATACTTAATATAATAACTAGTTGATTAATTTAAGTAAATTAAAAAAATTAGTTTAAGTTAGTTATTTGTAATAGATATATATTATATTTTTTAAAATACTCTTATTAATCATGTGTATTATATAGAACTATCATTTAATGAAATATTTAATATGTGCAATTACTACCTTGAAAAAAAGAGTAAATATGATAGACTAAATGAATTGGTATCCTATATTTATAATCAAATTAAAAGTCAAATTGACTTTATGTTAAGGAGAGGAGGTAATATCATTTTTTTTTATCTTTCTCCTGAATATCATTTTATTACTTTTTCCCTCTTTATTTGCTTATTCTCGTTAAGAAACACACAGACCGAAGCCCCAAAACAACAATATTTATGCAAGAATTATTACATTTTTTCCAATTTTATCCTCTATTTAATGACACACTATTAATTTAGATATAAAAATAGTTGTGTGATATGGATGAATTACGAAAATTAACATCAAATCAATATTTCAACTTGGCCAAGTCGGAGGACAAAAAACTTTTAAATGCTGTGGTTCACTTTTAATCACTGTTGAAAGGCGCATTGTTTTTGCTTTCGCCGAAAGAGCCAAGTTCAATGTCTTCTTCTTCTTGTATTTTTTTTTTTTTGAGTTTTAATTCAGTCTTAATTTTATGAGATTTCGTCATGTTTTGAAATCCTGGTACGAAGCATTAAAAATGAAACGTGGGAATTTAGATTGCAATTGACAAGAGTGTTTAGTATGAGGAGTTGCTTGTTACTCAGGATTAGATAAATTCACGTAGGTGAGATTATATTGGGGAATGCCAATACGACTCTGTTTCTTATTATAAAATCTTTTTAATTAAATTGCGTGGTTTAAGAAAACAGTTAAAATTAGTTAAAAGCAATTAATATGTAGCAAATAGAATTTTTTTTCAAATATATCCTTATATATATATGGGTAGATGTGAGAGAGTAATAGTAAGATAAATGAAGAAAGAGAATGTATTAAATGCATTAAACTAGAGGTAAAATAGATAATAATACATTAACTGTTCAGAAAAACTCACAAAGGATATTATAAAAAAGGACAAACCTATTCAAAAAATTAGATCTTATAATAAAAGACGGATGGAGTATCTTCTTCTTCTTCTTTTTTGAGTTTTCAGTCTTATTTTGTAATTTTCTGAGACTTCGCCATGCTTTGAAATCCTGGTATAAGGCATTAAAAATGAGATGTAGGAATTTAGATTGCAATTGATAAAAGTGTTTAGTATGAGGAGTTGCTTGTTACTTGAGATTAGATAAACTTATGTAGGTGAGATTCATCTCACCTACATGGGTTTGCCCAATCCCACTTAACAAAAAATCATTCATAATAAATACTCTTCTAATATATTTTTTTCAATCACAATTCTAATCTTTATCCTTCATTTTCAGTACTTCATATCATATGGGACCTAAGAGTTTGAGACAATTCGAACTCATGAAACGGCGAATATGGACAGGACTCTCATTATAGATTCAAGCATAGAGACATGGTTCGGGTGCTCATGATGGCAATGATCACCTCAAGCTTATTAGATATGAACAGTTCATACTTAAATTTTTTAATCAAGAAACTATCTTTATTTTAGATTTGACACCCATTAAAATAACTATTTTCTTTAAAAAAAATTAAATTTAAACCTTCAAATCTTCTGAGCTTAGCTTGAGATGCTGATATTTTGATGAGCATTCCAGCTCATTCTAAAAATTATTATTCCTTCGTTATTTTAGACTCAAGAGTAATCATTTTTTTGTTTTCGGTGATAACTCAAGAGGAGCAACCATTGTACCGCGAGTGACGGTGATGATGAGACAGAAACTGAAATTCACATCTTGATTTTTTTTTTTAAAAAAAATGAATAAAGATAAATTCACGTCACCCGCGATCTATGGTATAAAGATTCCTTCCAACTCAGCGGTTGTGGGAAAAGACTCTCTCGTCTTCTCATAATCTTTCTTCCTTTTTATTCCCCCTAACCTTAGATTAATACATTTTGACGGTTCATGTTTTAACATTTTTAAAACTTATTTATAGAATATTTTTAAAAGCCTCCAATGCATTTGTAAACTGTTGAAATTAAATTTTAGTGGTTTGTGCTTATTTTTTACTCCAAAGTTGCTTATAAAAAAGTACGGAAGGAGTATAATTTAACATTTTAATAATAATAATAACAATAATAATTAAAAAATAAAATTTAAGGGGAGCCGGGAAGAGGAGAGGCTCTTTCGCCGTTGCCGTGGGGGTATGGTTACCGTGGTCCTGATCCTGTACACATCACCGTAACTAAGCGTGCAATCTTTCGTCTCAATTTCCACGTGTACGTGTGTGTGTGTGTGTGTGGACACTCGCACAAACTATTAATATTCCACTTAGTTGAGAGATAATCATAATACTATATCGACGTTAAAAAGAATGTCTTCCTCCTCTGGCTCCGCCGACGCTGATCTCCCCTTGAAGCCTATCCCAGGTGGCTATGGCCTCCCTTTCATCGGAGCCGTTTGTGACAGATTCGACTTTTTCTACCTCCAAGGCAGTGACGACTTCTTCAGATCACGAATGCTCAAATACAAATCCACCGTCTTCAGAACCAACATGCCTCCTGGTCCTTTCATTTCTCCTAACCCTCGTGTCATCGCTTTACTTGACGCCGCTAGTTTCCCCGTCCTCTTCGACAACTCCAAGGTCGAGAAACGCGACGTCTTCACCGGAACTTTCAAGCCCTCCGCCGGATTCACCAATGGCTACCGTGTCTGCAACTACCTCGACCCATCCGAACCCAAGCACGACCAAATCAAGAGCTTCCTCCTTGCTCTCATCGCCTCGCGAAAAGACCAGGTAATCCCACTGCTCAGAAACTACTTGACAGAGCTGTTTATTAAGGTTGAAGACGAAGTATCTGGCCATGGAAAGGTTTACTTCAACCCCATCAGCCAAAACGAGCTCTTCAACTTCTTGTTTCACCTATACTGCGGCAAAGCACCAGTCCAAACCAAACTCAAATCTGATGGCTTGAAACTCTTCCAGCTCTGGGTGTTTGCTCAGGTAAGTAGAATTAGAAATGATGTCTCGTTTAGCTGTAATTAAAATCACTTTTCCCTTAGATCAAATCAAACACATGTACCTGCAGGTTTTACCTCTTGGATCTCTGGGGTTGCCGTGGTACCTCTTCCCTCTCAGCGTGCTAGAAGATTTACTTCTCCATACTCTGCCGCTTCCCAGCTTCTTGCTGAAATGGGACCTAAACAAGCTTTACAATGCCGTCGAAACATCAGCTACGGAAGCGTTTGATTTAGCTTCGACTTTCGGCTTATCCAAAGACGAAGCCTGCATGAACTTGCTCTTCGTTCTGGGCTTCAACTCTTGCAACGGGATGAAGATCGTCATCCCCACCTTGATGAAGTGGGTCGGACTGGCCGGAAAGACCCTACACCAGAAAATCGCCGACGAAGTCCGGAGCGTCGTGAAAGAAGAAGGTGGGGTCACTTTGAAGGCGATGGAAAAGATGCCGTTGGTGAAGTCAGTGGTGTGGGAGTCGCTGAGGATTGAACCTCCGGTGGCGTACCAGTACGCGAAGGCCAAAGAGGACATTGTTGTCCGAAGTCACGACGCTGCGTTTTTGGTGAAGAAAGGAGAGACGCTGTTAGGGTTTCAGCCATTTGCAACGAAGGATGAGAAAGTTTTTAAGGATGCAGAGAGATTCGTGGAGGATAGGTTTATGGGAGAAGAAGGAGAGAAGCTGTTGAGGTACGTGTACTGGTCGAACGGGCGGGAGACAGAGGAGCCGGCGGCAGCGAACAAGCAATGTGCCGGGAAGAATCTGGTGGAGCTGGTTCTAAGGATATTTACGGCGGAGTTCTTCTTGAGGTATGATAGTTTCACGATAAAGCTGGGAAAGCCCACCTTGCAAGGTCCCACGGTTACCATAACTTCCCTGGTCAAAGCGTCAACCCTTTGATGGCTTTTTATGGTCAGCTTATGGATTATGGTCCCTAATCCTTAATTATGGGAAACCATAATGAATATAGGATAATGATTTCTCCTATCCTATGTCTTCAAAAAAGTTTTTGGGGCCAATAATATCAAATAAGGGATGAATGAAAGTTAATGCTAAGTGTGAGAAGTATTGGATACAAGAGAAAGTTTAATTACTTTCTATAGTTTGATTAGCTTCTGGATGTTTTTATAGTTTGGTACTACATCGGCTACTTAATACTACTTCTAGTATTTAATATAAGACCCTATTTGAATTTTATTTTAGTCCTAAATATAAGAACCCAATTCACTTTGTCTCTCATATTTATCCACTTTTTTAAGATAGTACTTCTAATAATAGTAGTTCTAGATAATAAACTTGATTAGCAAGGATATTTTAGGAAAAATAACATCTATTCATTACAAATAACTAACTTAACTAAATTCTTTAATTTCCCCAAATTAGTCAACTGAGTCTTATAATTAGGACCGGAGGTAGTATAAGATATTGTTTAACTTTTATTTTAATCCTAAATATAATATCCCAATCTACTTTGTCTCTCATATTTAAATATTTTTTTAAAAGTAGTCATTCTAATAATAGTAGTTCTAGCTAATACACTTGATTAATAAGGACGTTTTAGGAAATACAATATTTATTTATTACAACTAACCAACTTAACTTATTTCCTTAATCTTCTCAAATTAGTCAACTAGCGCTTATATGAAGGATCAGATATAGTATTATATATCTGGGATTTTTACAAAGTTCTATATGCATAATCAATTCATTTAAAAAATAATTTGATTGATAATAATAATTAATTAATCGGGTGCATCACATGACAAGAAAATTAATTAATATAATATATAGAATAATAGCTTTTCAATCTCAAAACTATTAATTAATTAATTTGTATTTTTCCGGGGATTCCTTGTGTCGCATTTCTAATCACAAACTTCCAACGATCCCAATCAAAGGAATCAAGAGACAATCATATTATTTGCCAGATTTTTAGTTGTATATAATTTATAAAATGACAGCCTCGTTACCAGAGACGATTCCCTTGAATAAAAGTATTCAACTTAAAGCCATGCAATAAAAAACTTTCAGCCTGCATTATCTTGCAAGACACGCGTTCTGATATAAAAATATGTAGTTGTGTGTCCTACGACGATATCCACGTGGTCTTAAATTTTAAAAAGTCTATTTTTGGTGTTAATTTAATGATTAATATTAAGAATAAAAATAATACTCCTCCGGTTATTAATATAGGACTCAATTATTGAGTTGATTTTGGTCCTAAATACAAGACATATTTCTCATATTTATCAATTTTTTCTAAATTAACCTTACAAGTATTCCATCAACCGTAATTAAGTAAAAGAGAAAGAGGGGGTATTAAGAAAGATGATTATGGTATTTTAGAAAAAACGTGTCACATTTCTTATAATTAACTAACTTACCTAATTTTCTTAATCTAATCAAATTAGTTAAATAGATCTAATATTAAAAATTGGAGGAGTATGTTGATCACATCATTACGTAGTTAGTCGACGTGGTTAATCTGTTCCTCTTTTTCACTATACTGAAAGTTAGAAAAAAGTTTTAACCTGTACTCACATGCCATTTAATTTATATTTCCGTTTTTTCCCTGGCTGCTTAACGCACGTCTGAGATATACAGTCTCGTATGTCAGATGACTAGTTTGGTACTTAATTCAGCCTATTAGCATCTACTCAATTGTTTCAAACAAAATTTACAGTTAAAAATTATAAAGTATAGCCTATCTAAACTATTTCTGTAGTTAACAAAAAATATTACTCCTTGGACCTAAATATAAAATCTATTTTACAGTGTAAATTATATCCCCTCCGTTTCTTATTATAAGAGACATTTGATGCTTATATCATGTTCTTATATATAAGAGATATTTAAAAGTTGTCTATACTTTTTTGTGTTGATTTTCTATTTTACCCATATTTATTGTCTCCAACTCACACTCTCTTTCCCTCCCACTTCTCTTTCTTTTAATAATTTAATTATTCTCTCTCATGCTATCTCTCCTTATTAATGAGGGCATTTTTAGAAAAAAAATTGGTACTTTTTACACATTAATTATTCTTAACTGATTTTAACTGTTTTTTTATCAACATTATTCGATTATTCGTCTCTTATAATAAGAAACAGAGAGAGTATTATAAAATGAATTTTATATTTAGAACTGGAAGAGTACTTCTAATATTTAATATAAGAACTAGTTCGTAATTATTAAACTGCGGAACTGGTATTCACAGTCCGATTGAATTGGCAAAATGGACAGCTTAGTATAATATTTGGTTAAATATGATTTGTTGGCCAGATTCGATTGAGAAAAATTCTAAAAGTTCAAGCACGTAAAACTTTAAAATAAGACAGAAGGAAGTAAAATAAAAAATCAAATTTTAAAATTCAAGAAAATTGACAAAAATACTCCTCTATTAATTTCAATTAAAAAATGTTATTGATCCCAAATTAAAACTTGTAATTTTACGATCAGAATTTGTTATTAGTAAATAAATTTGTTATTATTTTTAATTAATTTATATGTTATTTTATATTATATATATAAAAAAACGTGTTGGACGGAAATGATCTCTCTTTTCGGGTCGAAGCCACCGGCCTAATGAACATGGGGCCCTACAGTAACGTGTTTGGTTTCACTTTTTAGATAAAGCGAGAATTAATCATTTGACCCTCGAAATTTCACCTCTGCTGCAGTTGATCGAGTCACCTTCAAGGCAACCACAGCACGTGAAAGACAGGAGGAGAGTTAGAGACGTATGCTCAGGGGATTTAAGGTGATTTAATCTGCAGATTAAGAATAACCAGTCTGGGCTGAAGATTTATTAAAGAGATGAAAGCCTGAGGATTGAGTCATAACGATTTAAAATTTAAGACAAAGTGTAAGTTGAAATTTTAATAATTTTAAGGAAAACCATATTGAAAGTACTTATACTTTTTTTCAATTTTCAATTTAATACCTATGTGTTTTTTGTTCTTAACTAAATCTTTATTTTTCTTCTATTAACATCATTAATCTTTATGTAAAGACTAAAAATATCAATAGAACAAAGTTATAAGAGCTAATGTTGTTAAAAAGATAAAATTAAATGTTTAATTAAAGGAAAAAAACACATAGGTACCAAATTAAAAATGAAGAGAAAGTATAAGCACCTTCAATATGGTTTTCCCATAATTTTATACCTACAAAATGATTAATTTGCCCTTTAAAGTATTTCACGATTTAGGAGAGATCCCCCGCCCCCCCAAATGTCTACTTCATAAGTTGTGATCCTACTCCCTGACCATACCATGTGGTGAGGCAAGTTTAATTGACAGTGACAAACTCCATGGGGTGGTTGAAGTGAAGTTGTTGGCCTTATCCTTATTCATATAAAATTCACTCTGTGCATCATATCACTGCTGCCGGACATTTTATTTGGATTAAAATAATAGATGGTTGTCATAATCACTTTGATTGAACGCAGATGAAATCTTATATAATGGCAACAATATGGCCTAGCACTTATCCATTAATCCCAGTGTTTATATTATATTAGACCGCCAACACCAAAAAAAAAAAGAAAGGACATTCTTTATTCTCAATTTTATTATCTGGTGAAGCGCCACACAAGAGAGTAAAAGGACGAGGGGAAAAAAGAAAATGGAAAAATTACAGGAGAAGATGGCGGAATATGATATGGAGTTAGGAGGCAGGGGCCCTGACCAGGGACGTAATGGTGACTGTGGGGCCCAGTGTCGGCTTACCCAGCTTCACGGTAAACGCGTCAAACTTCAAAAACAAGTCCACCAAAAACACCCGTAGAACCAACTCCACCAGATTCTTCCCCGGACACTGTTTATTTCCGGCCGTCGGGTCCTCCGTCTCCCGTCCATTCGACCAATACACGTACTTCAACAAGCTCTTGCCTTCTCCGACGAACCTATCTCCCACAAACTCCTTCGCATTCTTGAACACTCTCTCATCCTTCGTCGCAAATGGCTGAAACCCGAAGATCATCTCCCCTTTCTTCACCACAAACGCCGCATCGTGGCTCTCAATCACCAAATCCTCCTTCGCCTTCCCGTACTGGTACGGCACCGGCGGCTCTATCCTCATCGTCTCCCACACCACCGACTTCACCAGCTCCATTTTCTCCAGCGCACTGAATGTCACCCCGCCTTCTTCTTTCACGACGCTCCTGACTTCATCGGCGATTCTCTTGTGCAGGCTCTTTCCGGCTTGCCCTAACCACTTCATCATCGTCGGGACCACTATTTTGACGCCGCCGTAAGTGTTGAAGCCCAGAACGAAGAGGAGGTTGTTGCAGGCCTCTTCTCGGGATAGCCCGTAAGACGAAGCTAAATCTAGAGCTTCCGTGGCTGAAGAGTAAAGTGCTTTGTAAAGCTTCCTCTGGTCCCATCTCAGCAACCACCCAGGAAACGGCAGAGTATGGAGGAAGAAATCTTCCACCACGTTGATCGGGAAGAAGTACCACGGTAGCTCCAGTGATCCCAGAGGGGCAACCTGTGGTCGTCGCAACATATTTTCAGAATCAGTCAAAAAATTTGATAAATATAAAGAATGGATGAAGAGTGTTGTTACCTGAGGGAACACCCAGAGCTCGAAGAGTTTGGAACCGAAAGATCCGAGGTGGTCTGGGCCGGGTCTTTGCCGGTGTAGAAACGAAAAACGAAGTTGAAGAGCTCGGAGTCGCTGATGGAGTTGAGGGAAGCGTGGCCGTGGTTATGAACCTGATCGTCTAGCTTGAGAAAGAGCTCGTTCAAGTAGCTCCGGAGGAGGGGGATGGTCTGGTCTTTCTGGGAAGCGAGAAGAGCGAAAAAGAAGCTCTTGATCTGTTCATGCTTCTTCTCGGAGGGGTCGAGGTAGGCACAGACGCGGTAGCCGCCGGTGAAGTCCTTGGAGGGCATGTAGGTCCCGGTGAAGACGTCGCGCTTTTCAACCTTGGACGTGTCGAAGAGGATGGGGAAGCTGACGGCGTCAAGGACGGCGACGACCCGTGGGTCGGAGGCATTGAAGGGACCGGGAGGCATGTTGGTTCGAAACACGGTGGATCTGTACTTGTTGATACGAGATTGGAAGAACTTGTCACGGCCTTGATTATAGAAATAATCAAACCTATCAAAAATGGCTCCCAGGAAAGGGATGCCATAGCTGCCCGGTATCTGTCTCACCGGAAGTTTGGTGGCCGTGTCGGAGTTGGAAGACATTGTCTGATCTCTGGGTTCTGTAAGATGAAGATGACACTCTCAAAGCAAATTAAAAGATTGGGTTTTTGTTTCTGTGCGCGCATAAGATGGGATCAATGAATCAAAGCATATATAGAGACTAGAGAGTGTTAATTGCCCGGTAATTAAATTAAAAATTGATTAGGGGTTGTGATCTGTGTGATCGTATCGTGGAGCAGAGTGGAATAATATAATAATAATAATGCACGGACAGCGATCATCATGGGGGCAGGGACAAATTTGCAGGCGATACTATCCCGCAAAACGACGCGCTTTTGGTAGTTCATTCTCGTCATGCAGCACATAATTAAAAATGATAGTTTATGCCAAGACACATTAATAATAAATAACCAATTCAATAAATTTTTTTAATATCTCAAAATTAGTTATCTACCTCTTATATCAGGTACAAATAATAGACACAATAGTATTGATATAAAGGTCATCTCCTTCCTAATAATTCTTCAGCCTCGTATCTCTATTCGTTGATAGTCGGAGCTTTGATCTTCAGCAGTAGCCATCAGCACTGCACTACATGGATTTTTTAAAGTAAAAAGTTAATATTATTTTTAATTCTTAAAATTTGACCTCATTTTATTTTTGGTTTTTAAAATTTGAACTCATTTAATTTTGATCCCTAAAATTGTAAACCAAAATAAGATTCAATTTGAAGAATCAAGACTAAAATAAAATCAAATTTTAGAAGTCAAAATCATTAATTTCAATTTTCAGGGACAAAAATTAAAATGAGATCAGATTTCAAGGGCTAAAAATAATGGTAAACCAAAGGAAAACTACGAACAATATAGTTATTTCACAACAACAATTAATGCTAAGGTAGCTCCTGAAATTCAAGAATATTATGCCATTTTGTGAAATATTTTAAAATTTTCATATTTGGATAGTAGTTATATTTTAATCTCATCAAAACAACAAAATAGCAAGGTACTAAAAATAGGATTGGTTACTGAACCGGTCGAGACAGTGGTTTAAGAGTTAGTGGGTTAAACCGGGGGTCAAATCGGAAATTAATTAATATATTATAATTTAATTAAAACACATAAAAATATTTATATTTTAAGTTAAAAAACATAGTATTCAATCTTTAAAAAAATATATAAACTAACCTCTTATGTTGTCGTTTTAACCTCTTGTAAGGTGCTCTTCAGTATTATTAAAAAAAAAAATAAATAAATATATAAATTACAAAACATTTATATCATTTTTTTTAATTTCTTCTCCTACCTATCACCCGTACATTCCTCTTGCTTTTTGACTTTTCTCTTGTTTTTTTTTGACCGGAGACTTTTCTCTTTGTTATTCTCCCTCTTTCACGTGATCACTTGTCTCTCTCCTCTCCCCCTGCATCACGAGTCTCAATCGCTACTAGATAGTATGGTCTTTTCACTCACACTTTCCACGCTTCACCATTTAGAGTGCATGTTTGGAAGGCAGCTTTCTTTTACATTTTGTCCTCTATTTCTTCACCGGCGTCCATAGCTTCATGGCTTTTCCACACAGATCTGGTAAGTTCTTTGTAAAGCATGATGGCAACGGTCTAATGAGTTGCAGGGAGATCTTGCCACTAAGAAGAACGACAGTGAGGAAACGGTCTCAACGGCAACGGAGTTCAACTTTCAGAGCAGAATCTGATGACGATATGGTTTGTCTTTTTTTTTTTTAAAAAAAAAAAAAGTTTCTGAGCATGGGAGGCTTTGGAGAGAAAAAATCCAGTAACCCACCCAGACCGACGGGTTATCCGGTTAATCTAGATTTACTCTGAATCCTGGTTTCGTTAACCAATTAGATTGGACAAGTGACCGGTTCACCAGTTTCCAAATGGTTTCCAATTTGAACTGGCCGGTCTGGTTTTCCATACCATGCAAAATAGTTGTCTTTTGGAATCTATGGTGATGAACATTGATACGAACACAATGAACGACATGCAGGGTGTGGTTAGTAAAATGAGGAGAAGGGTTAATCAAACGTTTCTTTTAATGTCGGCAACACTCATTATTCAATTAATTAATTAATTAATTCGTTTGTTAAAAAAATTAATTCATTTTAATCAAGCTTCGAATTAAAATTTAATTACTTACGTTTTAAAAAAAATATTAACCCTCATTTCATGAATGAACCAGCTAGCTGGAATTCACAACATAGGGCATTGTGCCTTTCTATTAGGGCTAATATGGGCGGGGCAGGCTTCCATATCCAACAAATGAATATAGTATATTAATTAACTAATTATTTATATTCTCTAAATACTATATAATTTAATTTAATATTAAAATAAGCAAACTTGGCCTTATTTAGTTGTTACTAGTTAATATCCTATGAAACTACATTTTGTAGTAGTTGAGAGGAGTGGACTATGACAAAAAGTGCTGTTAGTATATTTTAGTAAACTTAATTGCTTTTTTAGTTTCTAAAATTTCTTAACCAATAGGAATATCTTTTTTTTCCAGAACTCCCAAATACTCATAAAAGGATGGAATCAGTTATATTTAAAAAATCTTTGTTTTGGTTTAATAAATTTTAAAAGTATTTTGCTTTTAATTTTAGCTGAACAAAGAGAAAACAGTTTTAGAAAAACAAGAAGTAAAACAATTTCAAAATAGCTCAATTATCCTTCCATAGGCTATCGAAGTCATACTCAAAATAAACAATATATAATTACTTATATGCTAATATACAAATTGCTAATGGTCATAATATTTGCATTAAAAAAGAAAATGGTCATACAGATCGCAGTAAATGATAAGACATCTAACTCTCAGAATCATCTAAAAATAAATAAGTATAATGAATATTGGATATTGATATAATAGTGTATTTGATTCATAAGATAAATATGAGACAAAAATAAAATATATATAAA